>NC_079407.1:1833801-1843801 GCF_029220125.1 Pseudoliparis swirei
GTCAGCTGTTAGCTGTTCTCCGGTGGTGCCCGATCAGCCGGGATCGTGGGTAACTGTTCGCAGGAGTAGTAAGTCTACACAGAAGCCCGCTGTGCACCAACCACTTCACGTTTCGAACCAGTTTTCCCTGCTCAGCGACACACCCGCTGAGGAACACACCCTGGTTATCGAGAGCTCTATAGTCAGGAACGTGACGTTAGCGAAGCCGCGGACCACCGTCGTGTGCCTCCCGGGGGCCAGAGCGGGCGACGTGGAGTCTTGTTTGAAGCTGCTGGCTAAGGACAAGCGGAGATACAGTCAGATTGTAATACACGCGGTGGTAATGGCGCCGAGCCCGTCGGTCGGAAGTCACTAAAATTAATGTGGAATCGGTGTGTGCTTATGCCAAGACGTTGTCGGACACCGTAATTTTCTCTGGCCCTCTCCCAAATTTGCAGACAGACGAATTGTATAGCCGAATGTCGACTTTCAACCGCTGGCTGTCGAGGTGGTGCCCAGCGAATAATGTGGGCTACGTAGACAACTGGAAGACTTTCTGGGGAAAACCTGATCTGATGAGGAGGCGGCATTCATCCCACGTTGGACGGAGCGCGTCTCATTTCTGCGAATATGACCAAGTTCATCAGCGGACTTAATCTATGACAACCCAGGGTTCAGATCAGGAACCGGGAGCAGAGTTGTAGTTTAACACCCTTCTCTGCTCTTCCATTCGAGCAGTTACCCACCCTTGACTTTAGAGTAGAGACTGTGTCTGTCCCACGGCCACTTCAATTAAATAAATCAAAAGTAAGCAGAAGAGGTCGTACACAATAACCTTATACAAGTTAACACCATTATTTCAGCAGTGCAACAAAACAGGACTATTAAATGTGGTCTCCTAAATATTCTATCTCTGTCATCTAAAGCTGTGTTACTAAATGATTTAATATCAGATAATCACATTGATTTATGTTGCCTAACTGAAACCTGGCTGAGCCATGAAGAATATGTCTGCCTGAATGAATCGACTCCTCCAAGTCATATTAATACTCACATTCCTCGAGGCACCGGTCGAGGAGGTGGAGTAGCAGCCATCTTTGAATCGAGCCTATTAATTAATCCTCAACCTAAATTACACTACACCTCATTTGAAAGCCTTGTTCTTAGTCTTTCACATCCAACCTGGAAAACACTACAGCCAATTCTATTTGTGATTCTGTACCGGCCACCAGGTCCATATTCAGAGTTTATATCTGAATTCTCAGAATTTATATCAAGTTTGGTTCTTAAAACCGATAAAGTTATTATTGTTGGAGATTTTAATATCCATGTGGATGTTGATAATGATTGCCTTAGTGCTGCATTCATCTCCTTGTTGGACTCGATTGGCTTCTGTCAGAGTACAGAAACCCACTCACAGCTTTGGCCACACGCTTGATCTTGTTCTTACTTATGGCGTTGACATTGAGCATTTGAACGTCTTCCCACAGAATCCTCTTCTGTCAGACCACAACCTCATAACTTTTGAATTTATACTACCGAAGTGTACTCCGTTAGTCAAAAGTTTCTACACTAGATGTCTAACTGATAGTGCTGTAGCTAAATTAAAGAAGCGATTCCTTCTGTATTTGATTCGATACCACGTCTCAATATAACAGAGGACTCCTGGTCTAACTTTAGTCCGTCCCAGATTGATCATCTTGTTGACAGTGCCACAGGCTCTCTGAGAATGACACTGGACTCGATAGCCCTCTGAAGAAGAAGACAGTGAGGAAGAGGAGGTTTGCTCCTGGTATAACCCTCAGACCCGCAAACTGAAGCAAATGTCACGAAAGCTTGAGCATATGGCGTTCAACTAATCTCGAAGAATCCCGCTTAGTTTGGCGAGATAGTCTTAAAACATATAAGAAGGCCCTCCGTAATGCCAGAGCAGCCTATTACTCATCAGTAATAGAAAAATAAAAACAACCCCAGGTTTCTCTTCAGCACTGTAGCCAGGCTGACAGAGAGTCACAGCTCTGTGGAGCCGAGCATTCCTATAAACCTCAGTGGTAATGACTTTATGAACTTCTTTAATGAAAAGATTTTAACTATTAGGGACAAGATTAATATTCTCTTGCCCATAACCAGTGCCAATCTGTCCTCAAGTGGAATGGCCTTGGAAACCGCTGTATGCCCTGGTGTATATTTGGAGGCTTTTCTCCCATCAACCGTGACCAATTATCTTCAACGGTTTCTACTTGAACACGTCTACCTGTCTCTTGGACCCCATCCGACGAGGCTGCTTCAAGACGTTTTGCCTTTAATTGGCGGCTCTCTATTAGATATTATCAATGTGTCTCTGCTAACAGGCCACGTACCACACTCCTTCAAGGTGGCTGTTATTAAACCTCTCCTGAAGAAGCCCACACTGGATCCAGAGGTGTTGGCTAACTACAGACCGATCTCTAACCTCCCCTTCCTCTCCAAGATCCTTGAGAAAGTGGTCGCAAATCAGTTGTGCGACTTTCTACATCATAATAGTTTATTTGAGAAATTTCAATCAGGATTTAGAAAACACCACAGCACCGAGACGGCACTGGTGAAAATTACAAATGACCTCTTAATGGCAGCAGATAAAGGACTCCTCTCTGTCCTGGTCTTGTTAGACCTTAGTGCTGATAGAGGACTCATCTCTGTACTGGTCTTGTTAGACCTTAGTCCTGATAGAGGACTCCTCTCTGTACTGGTCTTGTTAGACCTTCGTGCTGATAGAGGACTCCTCTCTGTACTGGTCTTGTTAGACCTTCGTGCTGCATTCGACACCATTGACCATGACATCCTGTTACAGAGACTGGAGCAGTCGATTGGCATTTCAGGCACGGCACTAATTTGGTTTAAATCCTATTTATCAGATCGATCTCAGTTTGTATTTGTAAACGATGACGCCTCGATAACCACCAACGTTAATCACGGAGTTCCACAAGGTTCTGTGCTTGGACCAATTTTATTTACCTTATACATGCTTCCTTTGGGCAATATTATCAGGAAACACTCCATAAACTTTCATTGTTATGCAGATGATACTCAACTATATTTATCGATAAAACCAGAGGAGAGCAACCAACTCGGTAAAATTCAAGCATGTCTTAAAGACATAACAACATGGATGACCTGCAACTTCTTGATGTTAAACTCAGACAAAACCGAAGTAATTTTAATCGGCCCTGAGCACCTCAGAGATCAATTATCTGGTGATGTGGATTCTGTAGACGGCATTGCCCTGGCATCCAACACCACTGTAAAGAATCTTGGTGTTATCTTTGATCGGGACTTGTCCTTTAACTCCCACGTAAAGCAAATCTCAAGGACTGCATTCTTTCATCTACGTAATATTTCAAAAATCAGGCACATCTTGTCTCAAAAAGATGCAGAAAAATTGGTTCACACGTTCGTTACTTCGAGACTGGATTACTGCAACTCCTTATTATCAGGCTGCTCTAATAAATCTCTTAGGTCCCTCCAGTTGATCCAGAATGCTGCAGCTCGTGTTCTCACTAAAACTAAGAAAAGAGATCACATCACTCCTGCACTAGCTGCTCTGCACTGGCTCCCAGTAAAATCAAGAATCACTTTTAAAATTCTTCTCTTAACCTACAAAGCCTTGATTGGTGATGTGGCTACTGATGTAGCTTACCACCACCGGGATGACTGTGTGTGTGACTACTGGACTCTGTAAAGCGACTTCGGGATGTCGGCATGCCTTGAGAAGCGCTATATAAAATAAATGATTATTATTATTATTATTATGCTCCATCATATCTTAAGGAGCTTGTAGTACCATATTGCCCCACTAGAGAGCTACGCTCACTAAATGCGGGACTACTTGTAGTTCCTAGAGTCTTAAAAAGTAGAATGGGAGCCAGAGCCTTTAGTTATCAAGCTCCTCTTTTATGGAACCAGCTTCCAATTTCAGTCCGGGAGGCAGACACAGTCACCTCGTTTCAGAGTAGACTGAAGACCTTCCTCTTTGACAGAGCTTATAGTTAGGGCTGAATCAGGTTCACCTGGTCCAGCCCCTTGATATGCTGCTATAGGCTTATAGCTGCGGGGACGTTTAGGATGCACTGAGTACCTATCTCCTCTTTTCCTCTCCTTAAGGATGAATTTTCATCTCTCAATCACACGTTACTAACTCTGCTTGCTCCCCGGAGTCCTTTTGACTTCACGTCTCATGGGGTCATCGGACCCTATGAGACGGCATAGATCCTATCTGCTGATGGATCATTGAGGTCTGGGTCGTGGAATTCCTGCTCCTGACTGCGCCACTGTCCTGTTGAGACTCCGCCCACTGTTGAGACTCCGCCCACTCCTCCTCCCCACCGCCATCTGCCTGATGGATCGTGGAGGTCTCCATCGTGGAATATGCCTACTATGAACTATTCATACACTCTGTCATATTCATTGAATGTATTTTAACTCTAAATCTGTCCTTCTGTACACATTACATCTATTGTTCTGTCCATCCTGGAGAGGGATCCTCCTCTGTTGCTCTCCTGCAGGTTTCTTCCCTTTTTTTTTCCCCCTGAAGGGTTATTTGGGAGTTTTTCCTGGTCCGATGTGAGGTTTTGGGGCAGGGATGTCTATGTGTACAGATTGTAAAGCACTCCGAGACAAATTTGTAATTTGTGAAATTGGGCTATACAAATAAACTGAATTGAATTGAATTGAGTTTATGTCTCAGTCTCTAGTTTAAATGAACATGTCCATGTACATCGATATAAACACTAAGCCCCGCCCCCTCGCCAGGTGAACTCTCACCTGATGTGCGGCGACACGCCGGCCGGCCTTCGCCTTGTTCCCGGGTCCCGGTGGAGAGGAGCCATCGTGGCACGACCACGAGCCACACGGGCCACGTGGCCGCCGTTGCCCACGGCGACGTGTTTGTGCACGCCGCGCTGCGTCCGCCGGAATCATCGAGTTTCATCAAGGAGCAACACGAGGTTCACCGTGTGTGTGTGTGTGTGTGAGTGTGTGTGTGAGAGTGTGTGTGTGAGAGTGTGTGTATGTGTGAGTCTATCTGTGTGTATGTGTGTGTGTGAGTGTGAGAGGATGTGTGAGTGTGTATGTGTGTGTGAGTGTGAGAGCATGTGTGAGTGTGTATATGTGTGTATGTGTGAGTATGTGTGTGTGAGTGTGTATGTGTGAGTATGTGTGTGTGAGTGTGTGTGAGTGTGTATGTGTGTGTGAGTGTGAGAGTATGTGAGTGTGTATGTGTGTGTGAGTGTGAGAGCATGTGTGAGTGTGTATGTGTGTATGTGTGAGTATGTGTGAGTATGTGTGCGTATGTGTGAGTATGTGTGAGTATGTGTGCGTATGTGTGAGTATGTGTGAGTATGTATAGTATATATGTGTATGTGTGTATATGTGTGTATGTGTGTGTATGTGTGTATGTGTGTGTGTGTATGTGTGTGTGTGTATGTGTGTATATGCGTGTGTGTATGTGTATGAGTGTGTGTATATGTGTGTATATGTATGTGAGTATGTGTATATATATATATGTGTATGTGTGAGTGTATGTGTGTATGTGTGTATGTGTGTGTGTATGTGTGTGTGTATGTGTGTGAGTGTATGTAGTATGTGTGTATGTGTGTGTGAGTGTATGTGTGTATGTGTGTGTGTATGTATATGTGTATGTATATGTGTGTATGTGTGTGTTTTTGTGTGTGTATGTGTGTGTGTGTGAGTATGTGTGTGTGTTTATGTGTGTGTGTGTTTATGTGTGTGTCTTCATAATACCTCCTTTGTGAGTCCTCTCTCGTGTTTATCTTTCACAACAATGAAGTCATTGAAACGTTTATTTTTCCGCCTGAAGCATAAACACATGAAAATGAGTCGTGATCAAATATGAAACCGACTTCACACGAAGCTTCAACGTTATGAAGAAACTCACTTCATTTATTTCTCACTTCATACTTTCTATTAGTTTTAAAAGTCTCTCCTGAGTGTTCTTCAGAGGAACCTCTTCAACACACACACCTGAAGCTGCTCGTTGTCATGGAAACGAGGAAAACCTGCAAGTTCACGGCTCACTGACGGCAAGGTTCACGAGGACTCCAGCGTCACGGCCAGGGCTTTTATTTTGAAGGGATTGAAAACCCATCAGACACAGTTCAGTCTTTACTTGTTGGTGTAATTTATTTATTTAAAGAGTGATTAAAGAGTGTTTAAAGAGTGATTAAAGAGTGATTAAAGAGTGATTAAAGAGTGACTAAAGAGTGATTAAAGAGTGATTAAAGAGTGATTAAAGAGTGTTTAAAGAGTGATTAAAGAGTGATTAAAGAGTGATTAAAGAGTGTTTAAAGAGTGATTAAAGAGTGATTAAAGAGTGATTAAAGAGTGACTAAAGAGTGATTAAAGAGTGAATAAAGAGTGTTTAAAGAGTGATTAAAGAGTGATTAAAGAGTGATTAAAGAGTGATTAAAGAGTGTTTAAAGAGTGATTAAAGAGTGATTAAAGAGTGATTAAAGAGTGATTAAAGAGTGTTTAAAGAGTGATTAAAGAGTGTTTAAAGAGTGATTAAAGAGTGATTAAAGAGTGTTTAAAGAGTGATTAAAGAGTGATTAAAGAGTGATTAAATAGTGATTAAAGAGTGATTAAAGAATGATTAAAGAGTGATTAAAGAGTGATTAAAGAGTGTTTAAAGAGTGATTAAAGAGTGATTAAAGAGTGATTAAAGAGTGATTAAAGAGTGATTAAATAGTGATTAAAGAGTGATTAAAGAATGATTAAAGAGTGATTAAAGAGTGATTAAAGAGTGTTTAAAGAGTGATTAAAGAGTGATTAAAGAGTGATTAAAGAGTGATTAAAGAGTGATTAAAGAATGATTAAAGAGTGATTAAAGAGTGATTAAAGAGTGTTTAAAGAGTGATTAAAGAGTGATTAAAGAGTGTTTAAAGAGTGATTAAAGAGTGATTAAAGAGTGTTTAAAGAGTGTTTAAAGAGTGATTAAAGAGTGATTAAAGAGTGTTTAAAGAGTGTTTAAAGAGTGATTAAAGAGTGTTTAAAGAGTGATTAAAGAGTGTTTAAAGAGTGATTAAATAGTGATTAAAGAGTGATTAAAGAATGATTAAAGAGTGATTAAAGAGTGATTAAAGAGTGATTAAAGAGTGATTAAAGAGTGTTTAAAGAGTGATTAAAGAGTGATTAGAGAGTGATTAGAGAGTGATTAGAGAGTGATTAAAGAGTGATTAGAGTGTTTAAAGAGTGATTAAAGAGTGATTAAAGAGTGATTAGAGAGTGATTAGAGAGTGTTTAAAGAGTGTTTAAAGAGTGATTCGAGAGTGATTAGAGAGTGATTAGAGAGTGACTAAAGAGTGATTAAAGAGTGATTAAAGAGTGATTAAAGAGTGTTTAAAGAGTGATTAAAGAGTGATTAAAGAGTGATTAAAGAGTGTTTAAAGAGTGATTAAAGAGTGATTAAAGAGTGATTAAAGAGTGACTAAAGAGTGATTAAAGAGTGAATAAAGAGTGTTTAAAGAGTGATTAAAGAGTGATTAAAGAGTGATTAAAGAGTGATTAAAGAGTGTTTAAAGAGTGATTAAAGAGTGATTAAAGAGTGATTAAAGAGTGATTAAAGAGTGTTTAAAGAGTGATTAAAGAGTGTTTAAAGAGTGATTAAAGAGTGATTAAAGAGTGTTTAAAGAGTGATTAAAGAGTGATTAAAGAGTGATTAAATAGTGATTAAAGAGTGATTAAAGAATGATTAAAGAGTGTTTAAAGAGTGATTAAAGAGTGTTTAAAGAGTGATTAAAGAGTGATTAAAGAGTGTTTAAAGAGTGATTAAAGAGTGATTAAAGAGTGATTAAATAGTGATTAAAGAGTGATTAAAGAATGATTAAAGAGTGATTAAAGAGTGATTAAAGAGTGTTTAAAGAGTGATTAAAGAGTGATTAAAGAGTGATTAAAGAGTGATTAAATAGTGATTAAAGAGTGATTAAAGAATGATTAAAGAGTGATTAAAGAGTGATTAAAGAGTGTTTAAAGAGTGATTAAAGAGTGATTAAAGAGTGATTAAAGAGTGATTAAAGAGTGATTAAAGAATGATTAAAGAGTGATTAAAGAGTGATTAAAGAGTGATTAAAGAGTGTTTAAAGAGTGATTAAAGAGTGATTAAAGAGTGTTTAAAGAGTGTTTAAAGAGTGATTAAAGAGTGATTAAAGAGTGTTTAAAGAGTGTTTAAAGAGTGATTAAAGAGTGATTAAAGAGTGTTTAAAGAGTGTTTAAAGAGTGTTTAAAGAGTGATTAAAGAGTGTTTAAAGAGTGATTAAAGAGTGTTTAAAGAGTGATTAAATAGTGATTAAAGAGTGATTAAAGAATGATTAAAGAGTGATTAAAGAGTGATTAAAGAGTGATTAAAGAGTGATTAAAGAGTGTTTAAAGAGTGATTAAAGAGTGATTAGAGAGTGATTAGAGAGTGATTAGAGAGTGATTAAAGAGTGATTAGAGAGTGATTAGAGTGTTTAAAGAGTGATTAAAGAGTGATTAAAGAGTGATTAGAGAGTGATTAGAGAGTGTTTAAAGAGTGTTTAAAGAGTGATTCGAGAGTGATTAGAGAGTGATTAGAGAGTGACTAAAGAGTGATTAAAGAGTGATTAAAGAGTGTTTAAAGAGTGATTAAAGAGTGATTAAAGAGTGATTAAAGAGTGTTTAAAGAGTGATTAAAGAGTGATTAAAGAGTGATTAAAGAGTGACTAAAGAGTGATTAAAGAGTGAATAAAGAGTGTTTAAAGAGTGATTAAAGAGTGATTAAAGAGTGATTAAAGAGTGATTAAAGAGTGTTTAAAGAGTGATTAAAGAGTGATTAAAGAGTGATTAAAGAGTGATTAAAGAGTGTTTAAAGAGTGATTAAAGAGTGTTTAAAGAGTGATTAAAGAGTGATTAAAGAGTGTTTAAAGAGTGATTAAAGAGTGATTAAAGAGTGATTAAATAGTGATTAAAGAGTGATTAAAGAATGATTAAAGAGTGATTAAAGAGTGATTAAAGAGTGTTTAAAGAGTGATTAAAGAGTGATTAAAGAGTGATTAAAGAGTGATTAAAGAGTGATTAAATAGTGATTAAAGAGTGATTAAAGAGTGATTAAATAGTGATTAAAGAGTGATTAAAGAATGATTAAAGAGTGATTAAAGAGTGATTAAAGAGTGTTTAAAGAGTGATTAAAGAGTGATTAAAGAGTGATTAAAGAGTGATTAAATAGTGATTAAAGAGTGATTAAAGAATGATTAAAGAGTGATTAAAGAGTGATTAAAGAGTGATTAAAGAGTGTTTATGATTAAAGAGTGTTTAAAGAGTGATTAAAGAGTGATTAAAGAGTGTTTAAAGAGTGTTTAAAGAGTGATTAAAGAGTGATTAAAGAGTGTTTAAAGAGTGTTTAAAGAGTGTTTAAAGAGTGATTAAAGAGTGTTTAAAGAGTGATTAAAGAGTGTTTAAAGAGTGATTAAATAGTGATTAAAGAGTGATTAAAGAATGATTAAAGAGTGATTAAAGAGTGATTAAAGAGTGATTAAAGAGTGATTAAAGAGTGTTTAAAGAGTGATTAAAGAGTGATTAGAGAGTGATTAGAGAGTGATTAGAGAGTGATTAAAGAGTGATTAGAGAGTGATTAGAGTGTTTAAAGAGTGATTAAAGAGTGATTAAAGAGTGATTAGAGAGTGATTAGAGAGTGTTTAAAGAGTGTTTAAAGAGTGATTCGAGAGTGATTAGAGAGTGATTAGAGAGTGATTAAAGAATGTTTAAAGAGTGTTTAAAGAGTGTTCAAAGAGTGATTAGAGAGTGATTAGAGAGTGATTAGAGAGTGTTTCGAGAGTGATTCGAGAGTGATTAGAGAGTGTGTTTCAAGGAGACATGGATCCGTCTGTCCGTGAGGGCCTCGTTGTGTCTCGGGGTTCTTGTCGGTTGAGCCCGTGGCTGCAGGCTGCAGCGCTGATAGTATCTCAACTGCTCCGTGGGGATCTGCCTGACACCAGACCGGCTCCGGAGATCC
>NC_079407.1:1848801-1916301 GCF_029220125.1 Pseudoliparis swirei
GCGGCTCAGACACACGGGTGGATCCGGTCCTTTTTCAAAATAATATATTTTTCCGACTGATTAAAAAAAAAAAATTACAACTTTTTTTATTCACTTTTTTTCCGCGGCCCGGTTCCAACCAAGCCGTGGACCGGTACCGGGCCGCGGCCCGGGGGTTGGGGACCCCTGCACTAGAGGATCCACCAGAGGGCTCAGGGTCCCTTTACCTCCTCACAAGGTTTTTTTTATTCTGCTTCACCTGAGGGGCTCCCCTCCTCTTTTATTCATTCATGGGGGTAAATTCCTCTTTGCGTTGGTTCCATAAGAAGAAGAAGAAGAAGAAGAAGAAGAAGAAGAAGAAGAAGAAGAAGAAGAAGAAGAAGAAGAAGAAGAAGAAGAAGAAGAATTAGTCATGATATTCTGGTATTCGTCCGTTTGCCTCCGGCAGTGGGCGTGGTCGTCTTTGACGTTGGTGTCAGTGGGCGTGGTCATCGTTGACGTTGGTGTTAGTGGGCGTGGTCGTCTTCTTCGTTGGTGCCCGTGGGCGTGGTCTTCTTCTTCGTGGGGGCCTTAGTTGCCGCTCCGCGCGCGGCTCACTCAGGTGCAGTGACTCAGCGAGCCGTGGTCTCAGGAACAGGTCCGTGAACGCATCACTGACGTTATAACCTGTTGAGTTATCCTCCATTGTTGTTGTCGTCACTGAGCTTCTCTTCCGGTGTGCAGCTGTCTGCGATGGGAGGACGGGGCGAACCAAAGGAGCCGGTACCGGCGCACAGCGGAGCCGAGGGACACGCACCTGTCCCCGACGACACCGGCCCGGAAGTGGCCGCTGGGCCGACAGGTAGGGGCCTGACGCGGGTGTTATGACCGTTCATCACGACCTCGTCCCCGAGAAACCTCTTAGTATGAATAGAGCAGTGGACAAAACACACTGTATACGTGAATATCATAGAACCTTATACATGCATAGAGAGCAACGGCAGTCTAAATGCTCTAACGCATGTTAACCTTCATTAAAGGAGGATTTATTAAATCAGATAAATCCACCTAATAGTGTTTGTTGTGTTTTTAAAATCACAAACTGAAAACTCAATTAAATGTTAATATATTGAATTGTTGTCGACATTTTTTTTATGATGTCGATGGATAAAGTTTCATAAAATGTAAATTACTCAACTGAGTACTTTATTTATGTCCTTTCAAAGTTGAACAACTAATTAAGCAGGAAAAGAATAACACATATATATATTTGCTCCTGTAGTCTTTGTTTATTAATATGAACCTAATGCTTCCTTCCTCTATCTAATCTAGTACAATGTAATGTTGGCGATACACTAATACATCCAGATGTTTCATATAGATAGATAGATAGATAGATAGATATATACTTTATTAATCCCCAAGGGGAAATTTGTCGAGTCAGTAGCAGCAACACACAAGAATAAAAAAACAAAACACAAAATATAAGAAGGGTTAGGGTGATCTGGCAAGAGGTGAACTGTTGTAGAGCCTCATAGCCGTCGGCAGGAATGTTCTCCTGTATCTCTCCTTGTGGCAGCGGAGCGTGAGGAGACGTCTGGAGAAAGTACTCCTCTGTCCCTGTAGGAGGTGGTGGAGAGGGTGGTCCGGGTTGTCCAATATGGACACCAGTTTCTTCAACGACCTCCTCTCCACCACCTGTTCCAGGTGCTCCAGCTGGCAGCCGATGATGGAGCCAGCCTTCCTAACCAGTTTGTTAAGACGGCTGGTGTCACCGGCTCGATGCTGCTCCCCAGCAGACAATGGCAAAGTGCAGCACACTGGCGACAACCGACTGGTAGAATAACTCCAGCATCTTGCTGCACACGTTGAAGGATCGAAGCTTTCTCAGGAAAAGAGTCGACTCATCCCTTCTTGTACACAGCGTTGATGTTGGCCTTCCAGTTCAGTCGGCTGTCGATGACGCCAGGTACTTGTACTCCTCCACCATGTCCACGTCCACTCCCAGGACACTCAGAGGTGTAGGAGCTGTCGCCTTCCTCCTGAAGTCCACCACCATCTCTCTGGTCTTGGCCACGTTCAGCCGCAGGTGGTTCTCATCGGCCCACTTTACAAAGTCACTCACCACTGCCCTGTACTCCTCCTCCCGTCCATCCCTAATACACCCGACCACTGCAGAATCATCAGAGTACTTCTGCAGATGGCATGACTCCGTGTTGTACTGGAAGTCACTGGTGTACAGGGTGAAGAGGAAGGAGACAGAACAGGTGCCTGTGGGGCTCCAACATCACTGACCACCGTTCCAGACAGCACACGGCCCATTCTGACAAACTGTGGTCTGCCTGTGAGGTAGTCAGTGATCCAGGAGATGGTGGGCGCGTCACACCTGCCACCCGCAGCTTCTCGCTCAGCAGCAGTGGCTGGATGGTGTTAAATGCACTGGAGAAGTCAAAGAAAGTGACTCTCACAGAGACACGGTCCCATCCAGGTGCGACTGAGCTCGTTGCAGCAGGTAGATGATGGCGTCGTCCACTCCCACATGAGGCTGGTAAGCAAATTGCAGAGGGTCCAGCGACGATTTCACCTGCGGCGGAGGTGGGCCAAGACCAGCCTCTCCAGCACCTTCATCACATGGGAGGTGAGGCGACCCGGTCGGTAGTCGTTGAGGCCAGATGGTGTTGACTTCTTTGGGACGGGGACCAGGCACGGCGTCTTCCACAGCACGGGACTTCCCCAGCCTCAGGCTGAGGTTGAAGAGGCGCTGCAGGACACCAGACAGCTGGGTGGCGCAGGTCTTTAGGACCCTGGGGCTGATGCCATCAGGACCTTCAGCTCTGCGCTGGTGTAGTTTCTCCAGCTGTCTTCTCACCTGGTCAGTCGTCACAGAGAGAGGGGAGGTGGAGGAGCCCATTGTTATTGAGGGCTCGGTGGATGTGCAGCTCAGCAGGGGGGACAGAGGGGGAGGTGTATGGGAGGTGTGATGTGTGGAGGAGGCAGGGAGGGCTGTGAACTGAACCTATTGAAAAACAGTTCAGCTCGTTGGCCCTCTCCAGGAGCCCCTGGCTGTCTCCCTCCACCTTGAAGCCAGTTATCTGCTTCATGCCAGACCACACCTCCCTTGTGTTGTTCAGCTGGAGTTTGGCCTCCAGCTTCCTCCTGTAGGAGTCCTTGCCCTCCCTGAGCTTCACCTTCAGGTTGCGCTGGGCTTTCCTCAGCTCATCCCTGTCTCCAGACCTGAAAGCAGCTTTCTTCATGTTAAGCGCCTTCAGGTCCCTGGTGATCAGGGCTTGTTGTTGGGAAGCAGCGCACAGTCCGTGATGGGATGGTGGTGTGTTCACAGAACTTGATGTATTCCGTGATGCAGTCGGTCATACTGTTGATGTCCTCCCGTGCGGTCCACAGCACATCCCAGTCCGTTGACTCGAAGCAGTCCTGTAGAGCGTCGTTAGCCTCCAGAGACCACCTCCTCACAGTCCTGGTGGTCACCGGCAGCCTCTTCACCAGAGGAACAGACCTGGTGTCAGCCGGACCAGGTCATGATCAGACCTGCCGAGGGGGCAAGGGCAGTGGCGCTGTATCGTCCTTAGTATTAGCATACAGCAAGTCCAGAGTTTTATTGTTCCTAGTTGGGCAGTCTATGTATTGATGGAAGGTTGGCAGAGCTTTATCCAGTGTGGTGTGGTTAAAGTCACCAGTGATAGCCATGAATGCTCCAGGCTGATGATTCAGCAGAGCAGACACAGTGGAGTGGATGGTGTCCACAGCTTCCTCAGCGTCAGCTGATGGCGGCACGTACACGACAACCACAATGGCGGACGTGAACTCTCTCGGCAAATAGTACGGGCGCATCCCCACGGCCAACAGTTCAATGTTCGGCTACAGAAGCGCTCCTTCACGCACACATGGTCCGGGTGGCACCACCGTTCATTCACATAAACAGCGATCCGCCCCCTCTTCTTACCGCTCTGTGGCGTCTCTGTCAGCCGAACAGTCCTGAAGCCGGGCAAAGGACGCTGTGATCCGGATAGTCCGCGTGCAGCCACGTCTCAGTGAAGCACAGGAGACTGCTCTCACGGAAGACCCTCGGTCATTACCAGCGCGCCGAGCTCATCCGTCTTATTCGCCAAAGACCTCACGTTCCCCGTTATGATCGACGGTACCGAGGGTTTGTATCTCCTCGTTTTAGCCCTCCGCTTGACACCCGCTCTGCAGCCGCGAGCCCTTCTCCGTAGCTCCAGCGGGATCACAGGTCTTTCTCCAGGCAGAAGCTTCGGCCTGCACAGCGCGATCAGCTGAGCGCGCGAGTAGACGACGGTCCCAGTCATTGTTATGCTGAATATTAAATATATGAATATTAAATCGATATTAGAGATGAAATATGAGCTGTTTAATCTTCATAAAGCTCTGAGCTCGTTGTTACGCTTCATCAAGAATGATATTACAAATAATATATTTTATTTGCTTATCATTTGAATTCTGTATGAAGATAAACACAATTTGAGAAAACCCAGACTAAAAAGTGACGACCTGTCAATTAAATGTTGAACAACAAATTGAGTGAGTGCGCCTTAAAATTATATTAAAGTACAACTCTTCACAATAAGCTTCTTTCAAAGATGAAAAACATGACTTCTTGTATTGAAGTGACTCATCACGTCGTCTCCCCGTTGGCGCTTGTTGACGAACTGAAGGTCTCGCCGCCTCTTGTTCCCTCAGAGTCCGGCGGGTCCGTTTACGGCGTTGGGGAGAAGGTCTACCTCGGGGTCCGGGTCAAGATGCCTGTGAGGGATCTCCTGAAGAAGATCCGCACCGATCAGGGCCTGGAGCCCCACGACTTCCAGGTAAATGGTTTAGTGTGTGACCATATATATATATTTATTTATACATATATATTTTTATATTTATATTTATTTATATATATAAATAAATATAAAATATTTATTATATGTATTTATATATATAATATATATTTAATTTATAGATATATATATATTTATAGATATACATTTTTATATTTATTTAAATAATAAACAGCAAACTGGGAATAATTTACATCAATTTGAATAAATTGTTACACATTTTATTCTTCACATTTGGTTTTCTAAGCGAGATAAACAGCTAATATCTTTATCTGTGTGATTGATATATAATATTTATACAATCTATCCTGTTTGTTTGTTTGTTTTCTTCTTCCTCAGAGGATATACGGCAAAAAAGTCAAAGGTCAGTGAACTTCGGTGTCACGTGTGTTCTGCTCCCTGATTGGTTCGTCTGACTGCTGCTGTTATCGAAAGTCTCTTCACTCTTAGGTGTCCCTGTTCTGCCAGTTTTTACTTCTATAATATTTGTTTCTACTTCTATTTTGCTTGTTTTTACTTCTATTTAGATTATTTTTTATTCTATTTTGCTTGTTTTTACTTCTATTTGGCTTGTTTTGCTTGTTTTTACTTCTATTTTGCTTATTTTGTATTCTATTTTGCCTGTTTTCACTTCTGTTTTTGGTTTGGCCGTTGTAGAAATGTTCTGCACATTTTGGCTTTTAATTGTTTAGCTTGAGATTATGTTCATGGATTCCCGTCTTAAACTCCTGGTTTGTTTGACTCGACACGTCTCCGGCCAAATATCAACAATGAGTCATCGTCCTTAACAATTCTCAAACTGTATCTTGGGGTTGTTAAACTTCTATTTCTTGGGGTGCAAGTCCCCGGGTGGCGTAGTCTCTTCCCCATCAGCTCCCCTCCTTAAGGCCCTCCGTAGTTCAGGAGATGGAGATCAAAAAGACAATTGACGGTTCAACTGGAAGAGACGAAGAACTTTAACCTTTCAACGGGAACGCATCACAACCGTATGAGGACTTCACAACGATACTCTGAGCCGCTCACAGATCTCTGTTCACGTTGAGGAGAAAACATTCTGGATCTGTTTCTTCCACAGGAAATGGAAAGAAGGTGAAGATGCGTGCGGCGCGGCGAACCTGCATGGTGAGTGCTTCACACGGAGAGCGCTTTTATTGACGGCTGTGAATCAACCTGTCAGCTCCTTTCAATGAGCCTCACATACCTGGGCCCTCCTCTCTCACGCAGAGGAAGCGCTCCACCAAGAGCCTGGAGGAGCTGTCGATCATCGTGGAGGTGCTGGAGGAGGATCTCCGCATGGGCAACACCTGCCGCTCCCCTCCACAATCTCTGCCGTCCCCCAACCCTCCAGTGTCCCCCGGGTGGTCTCCAACCGGTAAGTCACGGGGGCCAGAGCCACGTTTATATATATATATATATATTATTTCTAAATATAGTTTCAGTTAAACAGTTCAACCGTGATATTTACGTTGGCAGCGACTTCAACCGCCCGTCACTCAGGATGCCGGGACTAACCGGTTTAACCGTAACCGTGGTTACGCACGTCACATTTTTACGACGAGTCAATGTAATGTTTTCCTTGACGCGTCAGCAGCACAACGTTCACTTCAGGTACATGATGTGAACACGAGGACTGGCTGGAGGCAGATGACCAGTTCTCATGGTGCGTTCAGGTGTAATCTAGTAAAATGTAGTGTTCCAGATGTTTTCACATGGATATGAAATAGATACTAGAGATTGAATATTAACTTCCTAAAGCTCTGAGCTTATTGTACTTCATTACCATCAAAAATTATATTAAAAATAATATATTTTATTTACTTATCATTTGAATTCTGTGTTTTTTAGAAAATAAACAATTTACAATATAATAAATAAATAAATGTAATCAATTGAAATTAAATAAAAAAATGAATTAATAATTAAATAATAATAAAAGAATGTCTCCTCATGAAGGTTCGGGGTACAACAGTGACGAGTCTGACAACTACGCGACCTGCTCGGAGTACCAGCCGCCGCTGCGCCCCCCCGGCTTCATGGACGCCGGCCCCCCCCGGCCCCTCTCCGGCGGGGCGGAGCGGGACGACGCCTGGAACCAGAACGACTCGGCGTTCTTCTGGACTCAGCTCCAGCGAGAGGAGAGCCAGCTGGCCGACGTCCACGACGCCGAGCTGCTGGCGCCCGACGAGCTCGGCAAGACGTGAGTTTGATGCCCGCGTCCGCGAGTGCTGCCTTCAGGCGTCCGTTGGGCTCATTGCGAGTGTTGTCGTCCCTCCAGAGCGCTCCACCAGGTGGCGTGCATTGGAAAGAGGGCGCTGGGCTACGCCATCGCCAGAAGAATGGCCGCCGCCAACCGCCTGGACCTCAAGGACTCTGACGGGATGGTAACTATCAGCTTGGGGTTCTCCGTCCGACTCCGGGACCAACTGTTTGGGGGACTTTCAAGAGTTCATACGCCCGGGTCTCCGGGTGGAACGCTCCCTCATCCGGCGTCTTCTGTCGGCAGACGCCGCTGCTCCACGCCGCGAAGCACAACCACCACCTGATGGTGGCGGACCTGATCCTCCTGGGGGCCGACATCAACGAGGTCAACCACTCGGGGAAGACCTGCCTCCACCTCAGTGCCGAGAAGGGCTACACCCGAGTCCTGGAGGTGAGTCGGGGGGGCGGGGCCTGTAATGTTGATCGTGTTGTGTTTCCAAAAAAAAGCGTTGTTGTTGTTTCCACGTTTGTTTTAATAATGAATACTTTTTTATGATAAAATTACACGAGTTTTCCTCAACGTTCAGAGGAAGACTTTACCGTTTGCTCCAAGCTAATACGCTAATACGTTAGCTAGCTTAACATGTTCGCGAACAAAGATGGCCGACTATTTTGACATTATTCATTTAATCCGGTGGAGGAATCGAGTCCACGATCCTGACGACGCTTTAAATGACTAGAAGAGCGGAATGGTTTAGTGTTATAAGATAATGAAAGCTTTTGCTTATATTTAACGTATTTAACATATTTATCGTATTTAACGAATTAAACATATTTAACGTATTTAATGTAGTTAACATATAACGTATTTAACGTGTTTCAGAACACATGTTCCATGAATCTGCTGTCGTTCCCCAGCATTCCATAACGTAAAATAATAATAATAATATATTTTAACGTGTGGCCCGTCGGTCCGACTGTCTGGTGGATCCAGACCAACAAGTTCTTCAGTATTTTTCCTGCGAGTTCCAGGAAGTGAAGTCGAGTTGAAACGCCTCCCATGCTCTGCGGTCGTAAATAACATCGGTGAAGGTGTCATTCCGATTTAACGGTGTAGATAGACAACGTGTCATTACGCTGACGTTGTATTGGAGGTTTTAAACCGACGCTCACACGCAACGCACTGCGCTTGTTGGGTTGGGTTTTCGGGGAATGGAGTTTAAATAGTGGCATCTGGAGTTTCGGGACGCCGTGACTCCAAGAAGCTGCTACAGGCGTAATGAGAAGTCTTCAGAGGTCCGGCTCACGACTCCAGATCAATGTCTGCTTCCAAGAATCAGGATTCTCTGTTTTTACTGAATATGTTTTGGGATTTTGGTCAAAAGGAACATTTTGTAGACCGTAAACTGTGTCTTAGGTCAATGGGCGGTGGGTCAATGGGCGGTGGGTCAATGGCCGGTGGGTCAATGGGCGGTGGGTCAATGGGCGGTGGGTCAATGGGCGGTGGGTCAATGGGCGGTGGGTCAATGGCCGGTGGGTCAATGGCCTTCGGGCTTCGTTCAGCTCGACTTCCACACATCGCCAGAGCAGCGTTGCTCATGCTGAGTGGGCGGAGCTCGGGGCGATGTTGCGCAACTTCTAGTTTCTGTGGTTACGAAACATCGGAGCTCAATTAAGCTTCACAGAGAATTGATTTGTTTCTCCCAATAAATCTTGAGATCTGGTCTATAAACATCTCCCTATTAATAATACTGTGAATAAAAAATAATTTCAGATCAATCTTCTTGGATTATGTTGAGTTGCACTATTCCAACTGCAGGACCATGTTGGCGTGAAGGCTAAAGAATAAAAGACTTAAAGTCTGATGGTGCAACTCTGAGATTACAAAATCATAATTAAATAGTTTGAGTAACTGCCATAAAGTTGACAAAGTTGATTGAATGAATGTTTCTGGTGAGGAAATAAATACAAATAGACATTTAAAGTGTAGAATATAAGAGTAAAAACATAATTCAACCATCAGACCCTGATAATCAGATTTTATTATGAAAATGCTTCACTGTGGATGTGTGTGTGTGTATACACCTCTTCATTAACTAGTGTGTGTGTTTTATTATTTTAGGTTCTGAAAAACGCGATGTTAGATGGCGTGTATGTCGACGTTGAAGCCACTGACAACTCTGGTGAGTGATTAATTTATTATAATAAAATGTGTCATTTATAAAACGTGTTTAAATAAAGAAGATGCTCATGTGGTCACATAGATATAGTTGAGTATCATCTGCATAACAATGAAAATTTATGGAGTGTTTCCTGATAATATTGCTCAAAGGAAGCATGTATAAGGTAAATGAAAGTGGCCCAAGCACAGAACCTTGTGGAACTCCGTGATTAACGTTGGTGGTTATCGAGGCTTCTAAGGTCTAACAAGACCAGGACAGAGAGGAGTCCTCTATCAGCACTAAGGTCTAACAAGACCAGTACAGAGAGGAGTCCTCTATCAGGACTAAGGTCTAACTAGACCAGGACAGAGAGGAGTCCTCTATCAGCACTAAGGTCTCACAAGACCAGTCCAGAGATGAGTCCTCTATCAGCACTAAGGTCTAACAAGACCAGTACAGAGAGGAGTCCTCTATCAGCACTAAGGTCTAACAAGACCAGAACAGAGATGAGTCCTCTATCAGCACTAAGGTCTAACAAGACCAGGACAGAGATGAGTCCTCTATCAGGACTAAGGTCTAACAAGACCAGTCCAGAGAGGAGTCCTCTATCAGCACTAAGGTCTAACAAGACCAGTACAGAGAGGAGTCCTCTATCAGCACTAAGGTCTAACAAGACCAGTACAGAGAGGAGTCCTCTATCAGCACTAAGGTCTAACAAGACCAGTACAGAGATGAGTCCTCTATCAGCACTAAGGTCTAACAAGACCAGTACAGAGATGAGTCCTCTATCAGCACTAAGGTCTAACTAGACCAGTACAGAGATGAGTCCTCTATCAGCACTAAGGTCTAACAAGACCAGTACAGAGAGGAGTCCTCTATCAGGACTAAGGTCTAACTAGACCAGTACAGAGATGAGTCCTCTATCAGCACTAAGGTCTAACAAGACCAGGACAGAGAGGAGTCCTCTATCAGCACTAAGGTCTAACAAGACCAGTACAGAGAGGAGTCCTCTATCAGCACTAAGGTCTAACTAGACTAGTACAGAGATGAGTCCTCTATCAGCACTAAGGTCTAACAAGACCAGTACAGAGATGAGTCCTCTATCAGGACTAAGGTCTAATAAGACCAGTACAGAGAGGAGTCCTCTATCAGGACTAAGGTCTAACAAGACCAATACAGAGAGGAGTCCTTTATCAGCACTAAGGTCTAACAAGACCAGAACAGAGATGAGTCCTCTATCAGCACTAAGGTCTAACAAGACCAGGACAGAGATGAGTCCTCTATCAGGACTAAGGTCTAACAAGACTAGGACAGAGAGGAGTCCTCTATCAGGACTAAGGTCTAACAAGACCAGTACAGAGAGGAGTCCTCTATCAGCACTAAGGTCTAACAAGACCAGTACAGAGAGGAGTCCTCTATCAGCACTAAGGTCTAACAAGACTAGGACAGAGAGGAGTCCTCTATCAGGACTAAGGTCTAACAAGACCAGTACAGAGAGGTCCTCTATCAGCACTAAGGTCTAACAAGACCAGTACAGAGAGGAGTCCTCTATCAGCACTAAGGTCTAACAAGACTAGGACAGAGAGGAGTCCTCTATCAGCACTAAGGTCTAACAAGACCAGTACAGAGAGGAGTCCTCTATCAGCACTAAGGTCTAACAAGACTAGGACAGAGGAGTCCTCTATCAGCACTAAGGTCTAACAAGACCAGTACAGAGAGGAGTCCTCTATCAGCACTAAGGTCTAACAAGACTAGGACAGAGAGGAGTCCTCTATCAGCACTAAGGTCTAACAAGACCAGTACAGAGAGGAGTCCTCTATCAGGACTAAGGTCTAACAAGACCAGTACAGAGAGGAGTCCTCTATCAGCACTAAGGTCTAACAAGACCAGAACAGAGATGAGTCCTTTATCAGGACTAAGGTCTAACTAGACCAGGACAGAGATGAGTCCTCTATCAGGACTAAGGTCTGAACAAGACCAGAACAGAGAGGAGTCCTTTCAGGACTAAGGTCTAACTAGACCAGTACAGAGGTCCAGTCCTCTATCAGCACTAAGGTCTAACTCAGACCAGGACAGAGATCGGTTCTTTGTGCGTCTGAAGGCTGAAGGTTCCTTCAGGAGTTGGAACCCAAAGGAGAGTCCTGCTGAGGTCGCTGTCGCTGCGCCAGCAGCAGATGCTGGAGACCCTGGAGTGTCTGCTGCAGATGGGCAGCCACCGCCACCTCCACCCCCACCGCCACCTCCACCTCCACCGCCACCGCCACGCCCCGGTACCACGGCGTGTTCACGGCTTTGTCAAAACGCCCCGCGTTGGTCCTTCAGCTTTATTTTGTAAACCGATGATAAGTCTACGCCAATTTCCCAAAACTCGCTAAACTGAATGTCGCCGGTGTCTCGTGGTGCGTTCAGGGAGCCGCCGCTGAGCGTTTGAAGTGCAGAGGAATTCACTTAATGACTCGCCTGGGTTCTTCTTGGAGGCGCTCGCTGCCGCCGCCGCGTCTCCTCGGGCGGAACGCCGCGCTCGGCGGAGGGAACAACAGAACCCGTCGCTACAAGTCGACACCTCGACTCGCACGACGAAACATCTCGTGACGAGAAGCGTGACGCCGGCCTCGGACGAGGGCTACTGGGTCTGGAACCCCCGGAGAGATTAGCATCGCCAGTTTCTGACGCCGCGGTTAGCTCACTCAGCTGGAGGAGAAAGAAAAGGTCCAATCACGGCTCCCCTCACATCCAGGCCGTCGTCTCGTTGTCAGAATAGATGTTCAGAACGTTTTGGATAAACTAGTTATCTAGCTAACTGGTCAGCTCTGGGGATAAACTAGTTATCTAGCTAACTGGCCAGCTCTGGGGATAAACTAGTTATCAAGCTAACTGGTCAGCTCTGGGGATAAACTAGTTATCTAGCTAACTGGCCAGCTCTGGGGATAAACTAGTTATCAAGCTAACTGGTCAGCTCTGGGGATAAACTAGTTATCTAGCTAACTGGTCAGCTCTGGGGATAAACTAGTTATCTAGCTAACTGGCCAGCTCTGGGGATAAACTAGTTATCTAGCTAACTGGCCAGCTCTGGGGATAAACTAGTTATCAAGCTAACTGGTCAGCTCTGGGGATAAACTAGTTATCTAGCTAACTGGCCAGCTCTGGGGATAAACTAGTTATCAAGCTAACTGGTCAGCTCTGGGGATAAACTAGTTATCTAGCTAACTGGCCAGCTCTGGGGATAAACTAGTTATCTAGCTAACTGGTCAGCTCTGGGGATAAACTAGTTATCAAGCTAACTGGTCAGCTCTGGGGATAAACTAGTTATCTTGCTAACTGGTCAGCTCTGGGGATAAACTAGTTATCTAGCTAACTGGCCAGCTCTGGGGATAAACTAGTTATCTAGCTAACTGGTCAGCTCTGTGGATAAACTAGTTATCTAGCTAACTGGCCAGCTCTGGGGATAAACTAGTTATCTAGCTAACTGGTCAGCTCTGTGGATAAACTAGTTATCTAGCTAACTGGTCAGCTCTGGGGATAAACTAGTTATCTAGCTAACTGGTCAGCTCTGGGGATAAAGTTATCAGCCAGCTCGGGATAAACTAGTTATCTAGCTAACTGGTCAGCTCTGGGGATAAACTAGTTATCTAGCTAACTGGTCAGCTCTGGGGATAAACTAGTTATCTAGCTAACTGGCCAGCTCTGGGGATAAACTAGTTATCTAGCTAACTGGTCAGCTCTGGGGATAAACTAGTTATCTAGCTAACTAGCCAGCTCTGGGGATAAACTAGTTATCTAGCTAACTGGTCAGCTCTGGGGATAAACTAGTTATCTAGCTAACTGGTCAGCTCTGGGGATAAACTAGTTATCTAGCTAACTGGTCAGCTCTGGGGATAAACTAGTTATCTAGCTAACTAGCCAGCTCTGGGGATAAACTAGTTATCTTGATAACTGGTCAGCTCTGGGGATAAACTAGTTATCTAGCTAACTGGTCAGCTCTGGGGATAAACTAGTTATCTAGCTAACTGGTCAGCTCTGGGGATAAACTAGTTATCTAGCTAACTGGTCAGCTCTGGGGATAAACTAGTTATCTTGCTAACTGGTCAGCTCTGTGTATAAACTAGTTATCTAGCTAACTGGCCAGCTCTGGGGATAAACTAGTTATCTAGCTAACTGGTCAGCTCTGTGGATAAACTAGTTATCTAGCTAACTGGTCAGCTCTGGGGATAAACTAGTTATCTAGCTAACTGGTCAGCTCTGTGGATAAACTAGTTATCTAGCTAACTGGTCAGCTCTGGGGATAAACTAGTTATCTAGCTAACTAGCCAGCTCTGGGGATAAACTAGTTAACTAGCTAACTGGTCAGCTCTGGGGAT
The DNA here is from genome assembly GCF_029220125.1 of Pseudoliparis swirei. NCBI lineage: Eukaryota > Metazoa > Chordata > Actinopteri > Perciformes > Liparidae > Pseudoliparis > Pseudoliparis swirei. The sequence continues at coordinate 1,862,338 of NC_079407.1, forward strand.
AAACTAGTTATCTTGCTAACTGGTCAGCTCTGGGGATAAACTAGTTATCTAGCTAACTGGCCAGCTCTGGGGATAAACTAGTTATCTAGCTAACTGGTCAGCTCTGTGGATAAACTAGTTATCTAGCTAGCTAGCCAGCTCTGGGGATAAACTAGTTATCTAGCTAACTGGTCAGCTCTGGGGATAAACTAGTTATCTAGCTAACTGGTCAGCTCTGTGGATAAACTAGTTATCTAGCTAACTGGTCAGCTCTGGGGATAAACTAGTTATCTAGCTAACTGGTCAGCTCTGGGGATAAACTAGTTATCTAGCTAACTGGTCAGCTCTGGGGATAAACTAGTTATCTAGCTAACTGGTCAGCTCTGTGGATAAACTAGTTATCTAGCTAACTAGCCAGCTCTGGGGATAAACTAGTTATCTAGATAACTGGTCAGCTCTGTGGATAAACTAGTTATCTAGCTAACTAGCCAGCTCTGGGGATAAACTAGTTATCTAGCTAGCTAGCCAGCTCTGGGGATGGACAAGATAGTTAGCTAGTTAGCTCCCCTCTCTTCTAGGTGAAGGAGTGTGCTAGCATGTTGTATTTTCAGCTAACGTAGCTAACATGTTCAGAGCATTATTCTGTGTCCCTCTACGCGCCGCCCACAAGGAACAGAACCGAACAGAACCGAGGTCTCAGTTCAGTCTCGGGTCCCGTGAGCGTGGGCTCTCCAAACACTCTGGTCTTTGGGTTGGGAGAGTTGTTCATGTTTACTAAATACTTTGACCGTCCCGGACCACAACAACAACGTTGGTCGTGTTACTTTAAATGAGGAGCTGCTGCTCTGCAGGAGCGAGTGGCGCTAACTCCTCTCCTCTCTCTCTTCCAGGGGAGCCAGAGTACGCAGCCGAGCATCGGCTGACCCCCCCCCCGCCCGGCAGGGCTTCCTGGAGACCCGACAGTAATGTTCTGAGTTGGTTCAGACTCGACTGGGGAGAGGGACACCGTGGTCCTTATGGGATGCTTCCTCCCCCGGCTCGAGTTCTGACCCATTTAAGTGAAGCATCTGGGGTTTGCTGTGTCGGCACAAACACCCGCGTTGCAAACGGGTCGTTTGTGTGACGCCGGCACCGAGACGCCAGATGCCCTCCGGTTGGTTTCTGTGAAACTTCCATTGTTTGTTACATTTGAGTAACAAGTCGTCCTCAGTTAGTCTGTGCAGACCGAGAGGTTCAACCCCACCACCACATGTAACACTATACACATATATATATATATATAAAACTATATATATATATAAAATTATGTGTATATATATATAAATAAAACACTATACACATATATATATATATATAAACTCTATATATAAATATAAAACACAATATAAATATATATATATATATAGTGTTGTAGCTGTGATGCTAGTTTTAAGTTCACGGCTGTTTTAAAGTATATTCCAAATGTTTGTCTTTCCAATAACAGACTTCTTAATAAATATGTATTAAGAGCCAGTTAATTAATCTGTGATTTATAATTTTAAGGGGCTTTGTAGTCCTAACATGTTCCAGGCCAGATGCCTCCCCTGACTGTGGAGCTGGCGGCGCAGCGTGTCGGGGAGCGTTGCTTTGATTTCACATCTTTAATGATCCTGTGATGTGCAGAGCGCTCCACGGCCGGACCTGTCCCCACACGCCCACCGTGGTATGCACGGTGTTGTCATGTTGTGTACCTTGTTGACCTGTTTCTATGGAGTAATCGGTTGCTTGAGAGGAGTTTAATCTCTTTGTTCCATGGAGCAGCATGCTTGCACGTTGAACAAACGCGCAAGCATGCTGCTTTTTGCATCTTCCGTTTTACCTTTTTTTGTTATTAAAAGGAATATATTCCCATTTTTTAACTATGTGAGCAGAGTCTATCGCCGTCAATGAAATTTATGGGATTTTTATATATATATATACATAAAAGTGTTTGTTCTATGCAACGGGAATCGGCAGGAGAGCTAGTTAACGTTAGCCGGTAAATACCAGAGCTAGCCGCTAACGGAGGTTGCGTAACATCGAGCTCTGTTCTTTAACTCTGAGTTTAAGGATAATAATAGTTGTTTTGAGGGAATATATAAAGTAGATATAAGAGTTAATTATGACCTGTTTATGTTATTAATACACAATATAAGACCAGTTATCATATGGGGAAGTAAACAAATGGCTTCTATCTCTAGATCTGACGTATGGATAAATATAAAGCAGAAACATATGCTGTAGTCATGGTTACGGTTTTAGGAATTGGGTCGCATGTTAATACTTTGTCATTTATCAGATAAGTTAAAGTTAGACGATCTCTAAAAGATGCTCGTGTTCACTTTGAGACGTCATGGGATGGACTGTCGTTTTATTATGAATAAATATTCACTGTTAATGAGAATGTGATCAGGGTTGTATAAGTATTAAAGAATGTTTTTACTTGTGTATTTACTGTATCTTAAATATTCATAAAGTGGGGGTCATATCATCTGAAAGTTCATCGTGTACCTTTAGTGATGACGGGTTATTGCAGTTCATTCATTTGGGATTCTAGTTTTCTATTGAATGTATTTAGTATCTTCAAAGTCATTCCTGACGTGTGGAAACATCTTCGAATGTGTTTGATCTCAAGAGCTCCGAAGTTACGCAACGTGGAGCGATCGTTGGTTAAAGCTGTCAAACATTTAAACAATAAAAATACCAAATGTTAAACTTTGTTATCATAATTTATAATATGTGTGTGTGGGGGGGGGTACTTCTTAAAAACTTTAACTTAATATGTCAATAACAGACAGGACATGAGGAGGAGGAGGAATGTGCTGTCCCCTGGGGGTTCGCTCTGAGCTCCTCAGACCGGTTCAACAGTTGAAGTGAATACATGAGGATCACATGACCTCTGCGCTCCGTGATATGAGTCACTGGGACTACTTCCTGTCAGAGACGCTCCCATTGGTCCAGAGCTCATGAGGACGGCTGAGATGTAATACACACGACTCACCTCCAGTCTGTGTGTCTTTGTGTCTTCGGTGGTCATCGTCTCTTTGCTCTTTCTGAGTGTCTGAGGTCGTTTTGTGTCTCTTTGTAGTCGCCTTGTGTCTCTTTGTAGTCGCCTAGAGTCTCTTTGTAGTCACCTTGTGTCTCTTTGTAGTCACCTTGAGTCTCTTTGTAGTCGCCTTGTTTCTCTTTGTAGTCACCTTGAGTCTCTTTGTAGTCGCCTTGTGTCTCTTTGTAGTCGCCTTGAGTCTTTGTAGTCGCCTTGTGTCTCTTTGTAGTCGCCTTGTGTCTCTTTGTAGTCGCCTTGAGTCTCTGTAGTCGCCTTGTGTCTCTTTGTAGTCGCCTTGTGTCTCTTTGTAGTCGCCTTGAGTCTCTTTGTAGTCGCCTTGTGTCTCTTTGTAGTCGCCTTGTGTCTCTTTGTAGTCGCCTTGAGTCTCTTTGTAGTCGCCTTGAGTCTCTTTGTAGTCGCCTTGTGTCTCTTTGTAGTCGCCTTGTGTCTCTTTGTAGTCGCCTTGTGTCTCTTTGTAGCCGCTTTGTGTCTATTTGTAGCCACGTTGTGTCTCTCTGTAGCCACGTTGTGTCTCTTTGTAGATACTTTGTGTCTCTCTGTAGCCACGTTGTGTCTCTTTGTAGCTACTTTGTGTCTGTGTAGCGACGTTGTGTCTCTTTGTAGCCACGTTGTGTCTCTTTGTAGCTACTTTGTGTCTCTTTGTAGCCACGTTGTGTCTCTTTGTAGCCACGTTGTGTCTCTTTGTAGCTACTTTGTGTCTCTTTGTAGCCACGTTGTGTCTCTTTGTAGCTACTTTGTGTCTCTTTGTAGCCACGTTGTGTCTCTTTGTAGCCACGTTGTGTCTCTTTGTAGCCACGTTGTGTCTCTCTGTAGTCACTTTGTGTCTGTGTAGCGACGTTGTGTCTCTTTGTAGCCGCTTTGTCTCTTTGTAGCCACGTTGTGTCTCTCTGTAGCCACGTTGTGTCTGTGTAGCGACGTTGTGTCTCTTTGTAGCGACGTTGTGTCTCTGTAGCCACGTTGTGTCTCTTTGTAGCCGCTTTGTCTCTTTGTAGCCACGTTGTGTCTCTTTGTAGCGACGTTGTGTCTCTTTGTAGCCACGTTGTGTCTCTTTGTAGCCACGTTGTGTCTCTTTGTAGCGACGTTGTGTCTCTGTAGCCACGTTGTGTCTCTTTGTAGCCACGTTGTGTCTCTTTGTAGTCACTTTGTGTCTGTGTAGCGACGTTGTGTCTCTTTGTAGCCGCTTTGTCTCTTTGTAGCCACGTTGTGTCTCTCTGTAGCCACGTTGTGTCTCTTTGTAGTCACTTTGTGTCTGTGTAGCGACGTTGTCTCTTTGTAGCGACGTTGTGTCTCTTTGTAGCCACGTTGTGTCTCTTTGTAGCCACGTTGTGTCTCTGTAGCCACGTTGTGTCTGTGTAGCGACGTTGTGTCTCTTTGTAGCCACGTTGTGTCTCTGTAGCCACGTTGTGTCTGTGTAGCGACGTTGTGTCTCTTTGTAGCGACGTTGTGTCTCTGTAGCCACGTTGTGTCTGTGTAGCGACGTTGTGTCTCTTTGTAGCCACGTTGTGTCTCTTTGTAGTCACTTTGTGTCTGTGTAGCGACGTTGTCTCTTTGTAGCGACGTTGTGTCTCTTTGTAGCCGCTTTGTCTCTTTGTAGCCACGTTGTGTCTCTTTGTAGTCACCTTGAGTCTCTTTGTAGTCGCCTTGAGTCTCTTTGTAGCCACTTTGTGTCTCTCTGCAGCTTTAGGGTTCAGGCCCCTGACACCAGGGGCCCCTGTCCAGTAGACGTGTCTCCAGCGGGACACATTTAAGTTTATTTATTTTTATTTGATAAAACTTCTTCACTTCAGATCTTAAATGCTCAACTTATATTTGTGGTGTTAAAACGTTTACTACTTTTATTTACACACATATACTTGTGACTTCCTCTTTCCTCCCGTGACTCTCTGTTGTTTCACAGCGTTAGACTGACACCTGGTGGTGAGGCGCAGTACTGCAGCCTCAGTGTTCTCTGGTTCTTCCACTTCGATCCTTAAACACAGTGGTCCCCAAACTTTTTCCTAAGAGGGCCACATAACGTTTGCCTTGCCTGCTGGAGGGCCAGCCGGGGGGGGGGAGAATGTGCTCACCTGTGTGCGGTATTGTGTGGTTGTTGCGTTGCGAACAAACATCGCTAAACATGTTTCAAAGTGGAAATATCCGCTCAAGGTAACCAGTTGTTCCAGATCCCTTCGACCAAACTGTTCCCATGAATACATAAGAAATGTGACTTAATGGATCAATATATAAATTACTTGACTTGAAACTAATATCTGGTGGCGCAGCGCACAGACTGCGCGTCTTTGAGTGCAGACTCAAAAGGAGTGAAAGGGATCGAAACCAGGTCGGGCGATCTTTTTATTTTTTCGAAAATGTATTTCTTCATACGTGGCTGTGATGCACTGCTCACTTATACAATCGTAATCGCCGAAATGCATATGAAAGGTGGCTTGAAGATCTCCAGCAATATGTTTGTGACAGTGGCGGTTCGTCCATAGGGGGCGCTAGGGCGCCGCCCCTCTTAAAATTTGGAGATGAAAAAAAAAGAAGAAGAAGAAAAAAAGAAAAAAAATCTGTCAAAAAACATTATATGCCAAATCATTTAAATAGTAAATATACCGTGTTGACGCTAAATGTGTGTGGAGACCGTAAGCCCTGTCAACAACCACTTAAGTTAATGTGAAAAATATAATATATCGCCATTATCACGGAGAGAAGCCCTCCCTTTTCGGGGCGCTGGTCTAACGTGTGTTCGGCATTGATACAACGTTTCAGTCGTTTTGGCAATGACCGGCTTCACATTGGCGGATGAAACCGGGAATCTTGGGGCGCACAAATGTGCGCACGCGATTGGATTATTCGGCAGATCAGAGACCCGTAGAGCAGTGTTGCCAGGTCCGCGGTTTTCGTGCGGAATCGCCACTTTTGAAGTGTTCGTGTTGAATTTTTTGTCCTTGGTTCGGGTAGACCTATTTTGCATGCAAATTACATGAATATCTTTAAATAAAAATCCATATTTTAAATGAAATAATTTATTCATACCCAAATCCTACCAAACTGACTCCAGATCAGCACGTACACACATTTTATTTATGATAATATACTGTATCTAATTACACAAGGCCATTTTAGGACATAGGGGAAATAACTGTTTAGGGAAAACTGCTTTTAATGCTGGCAAACTAAACATATGTTGTTACTTTGTAGATATTACAATATATTTGGCAATGATAGCAATGCTGTTGGACTTTAAAAGCAGTGTATATGGTTTGGCACGGGCATATTTTGAGTTCTGATATTGGGCTGGTTTTGATTGGCCATTGGGCTGGTTTTGTCACACAGACCTGGCAACCCTGCTCACAATGGTTTTATATTGCTGAGGGTGAGTTGAGTGAAAAACGATGTTGCACTATTTTGGCTATATTCTTTTATAAAAATTAACCGTTTATGTTACATACAGTAATGGTCGCAAATACGATCACGGCGTCCAGCTGTCGTGTCATTTAGACCGTCAACATATACGTTTGGTGGCGGTCTCATTGAGCCACTTTGGCACCGTTTGTTTAGCTACATCCGGTCGCCCCGACGTATATTTTCCTTGTGTAAATTGTGTTTTGCGTGTCTAGGAAGTGGAAGTGCAGAGACAGATCAGAAGGCAAATGTGTGTGTTCTGTTGTCTTCTGCAGGTATGTGTTTCCCTTTTGTTCAAAGTTAGAATTTTCTCTGTTTCTGCTGAAATGACTCTAGCTCATGTAGTTATTTATTTTGTCCATTAGGGGTCTCTGTTTTCCCTTGTATGTTACATGTCATGGTTTTTGATGAGAATTGTTATTATTTAGATTTAATGTGGTCCTGTCTTCCATGGACAATGGTTTTATTTTGCTGAGGGAAGTGGAAGTGCAGAGACAGATCAGAAGGCAAATGTGTGTGTTCTGTTGTCTTCTGCAGAATAAATAAGTGCTGGGAAAATCCACCATCTGAGCCGACTTCTTCCATGCCCGTTCCACATCTGTAACATCTGCTCTGAACCTCTTTCATGTGAGGGTGAAACTCTTTTATTTTGCAAACCTCTGAAACCCAACCCAATGTTCCTTAAAGCTGCTCTGAACCTCTCATGCCCAAAGTTACAGTGTGTTGATAGTTGTTATTGGACAGTGTTGATGAGCACGCTGTGTTCTTGAAATAAAGCTTTGGTTTTTACAATATTCTACTCAAAACCTCTTTTCTTCTCATTGTTGAGTGATATTTAAACCGCGTCGCCCAACTGCGCCCCCCCAAAAAAAAATTTCACCAGCCGCCACTGGTTTGTGAATGTGTGACGAATCTGGTGAGCGAGACAGCCCCGCTGCAGATGTTAAGAGAACACAACGCACGCGCAGGGAAACCAGTAGGTTTGAAAACCAGGAGGGGTGTAACACCGGCATATGTGTTTCATGGCAGAGGAGATCTGCCGCCGTAGGTGGAAAAGTCAGAGACACGTATCAAAGAGAGAAGAAGAGAGAGAGCAGCGAGAAGCGCAGTGGAGAGCAGCTCAGTCCACTAAAAAGTGGAAGTACTCTGCGGTCGCGACGCGTCTGGTCTGAACACACTTTTTTTTCGACGCGCGTCGAGACTGCTGCGTCCGGTGTGAACACATTCAAGCTAACCTAATTTCCCAAACGCTGTGGACATCTGAATGCTGATTGGCCGAGACGCGACACGTCCCATCAAAGATGTTCTATTGCGAAGAGCACCACTCACTCCACATTTTCTCCGCGTCTCAATCACTGCAATCTCAACGGCAGCGGGCCAGGTGAAAAAAATAATAAATCGGAACGCGTCTCTGGTATTGTTCAGGGGGCCGGTCCAAATGGGGAGGTGGGCCGGATCCGGCCCGCGGGCCGTAGTTTGGGGACCACTGCTTAAACACATGAAGACTTTAAATAGACTTTAAATGCATCATTTCATCTGTTTAAGTGATCCTTCAAGACAATCAAAACAAATATACATTATTATTATTACATCATTGTGTTTACTCAGTAGATAGAAAAGTGTTTATTAAACACACAACTTTAACTCTCATATCAGTTTTACATCCGGCTGTTTACTTTTTATTCATTTACATTGCATCAGAAAAACAACAAAACGAATAAACAACAAAACAGAACAACAAACAGAAGGAAAGAATCAACGAATTCACCGTCAACCCAAACTCTTTATTCTGATAGTTCAACTCCTTCCCACTCCTCCTCTTCCTCCCCCTCCTCCTCTACCACCTCCTCCTCTTTTTTCTCCTTTTCTTCATCCTACTCTTCCCCCTCCTTCTTCCTCCTCTTCCTTCTCCCCCCCCCTCCTCTTCCTCCCTCTCCTCCCTCTCCTCCTCCTGTAAGTATTGTGTGATGTTGCCTCATGCACTTGAAAGGCCTCCGACTGCTGGGAGAGATACCAAGAGATTTCACACACACACACACACATACACACTCACACTCACACACGCACACACTCTGTTGTCTTCGGGGCTCAGTGCAACGTACTGAAATATTTGAGGGGGGAAACGTGCCAATTAGTAATTCTATAAGCCCCGCCCCCTCACCCCCATTGTTTGGACAACGCAGCTGTCAATCGAATCCCTCCTCGTTCTGCTGTGATGCCCTCTTGAGGCCACGCCCCCTCCACGAAAAGCGATCCAAAAGCAGAAATCATGGATTCTACTCGATAGGTTTTTATTTGGCTCATTTTTCTTTTTTTTACCTGAAGTTTAATTTCCTGACATCGATTTCCTGAATTTTCAAAAATACATCAAATTGATCAATTAGAGAGAAAAAAAGAAAGGAAAACTAAATCCTTGTACCGTTTACCCAACGATTTATTGTCTCGTCAACAAGTGATTGTTTGTTCCGCAGAAACACGCCGAGAGAAAATCAATAAAACCATTTCATTCAATTTAAAGAGGTTTGTTTCTGTTCCTCAGAAAATAAATCAATAAAATCCTGAGTGTGAAGAAGTGCAGGTCGTGAAGCCATGCAGGGGACAGGAAGCATGCGCATCCCCAAATCAAACATGCAGTGTGTGTGAGTGTGTGTGCACATGTTATCTACACAACTCGGCGTGTTACACACTTTGTTTTACTCTCAGCGATTTATTTAAATTCAGTTTTTAAAAGCAAAAAATGATTAAAAAATAAATAAAAAGAACATTATTAAGTACAAAATATAAAAATTAAAATATATATATTTAGCACGAATTCTGCTTCGATGCGCGTCACACACACACACAAATAAATATAAATAAAAACCACCAGCACGAAGTTCCACCGATGAAGAACCGACCTCGTCTTCCAGTGAGATCACAGTGTGACGGCCGAGTCCAGCGCCCACAGTCCAAGGGTACAAGGGTGTGTGTGTGTGTGTGTGTGTGTGCGTGTGTATGTTTCGGCCCATCCTCTTGAGAAAAATGTTTTTAGAAGGAAAAAAAAAGAAAAAAACTACCATATTCATGCAAACTATCATGTCATTCATTGTGTTTTCTCTCAGTGCTGGTTGGTGGTGTTGGTGTTGTTGTTGTTGTTGTTGTTGTCTTTAGGCACTGCCGTCCTGCTTGTGCCGCTGGCTGCGCGCCTTGTAGACCTCGATCAGGAGGTCTTTGACGTACTGGATCTCTCGCTCCACCGACTCCGCCTTGTCGCGCAGCTCCCGGTTCTGCCCCTCCAGGCCGTGAAGCTCCTCCTCCAGGAGGTCAAGCTCCGCCCTCTTTCTCAGCCGGTACCTGCAACACAACGGACTGCGGTCGGTCGGGTTCCTCCTGCTGCCTCTCGACTTCATGAAGGGTTTGACCTTTTGACCTCTACCCTAAAAATAACTTATTTCTCTTTTTTTTCCACAAACTTCTTACTCCAGTTTCTACGAGGCAGCTCATTGGCCGAGGGGGCGAGGCAGCTCATTGGCCGATGTACAGCAGCTGGTTTACGTAACATTTGAGTCAAAAGTATTCAGGATTCATAAGAAGTGATGGATAAGCTTAAAATAAATATATAATAAATATAATAAAATATTCTTTTTACTTAGACTGATATAATCACATCTCATCAAAACATTTTTAATACAGTTTTTTTACATGCGTTTTTAATTAAGCATGCAGAATATAATTAATATGAAATCGGTAAAATCTAAAATATATCAAATAAACATTTTAAAGGTTTTTCGGTTTTAAGCATCCAGAATATTATAAATAATTTTTTCATATGAATATAATCAGAAATGTATGAAAGGTTTTGACAAGCTTTTGGATATAATATGAAATCAGTAAAAGAAAAATCCATTTAATGTACGTTTTTAAGTGTGTAAAATTAAGCATCAAGAATATTATATGAATATAATCAGAATTCTTAAAAGAAATAAGATTGTTAAATGCTTTTGAATAATATGAAATCATTAAAACTCACATTTTAATTGTTTTATGTTTTAAGCATCAAGAATATTATTAATATTTTTTCCATGATTAAGAAAAAAAACATTTGAATACAGATTTCATAAACAGTTTTTTAAGGTTTTAAGCATTCAGAATATTAATAATACTAGAACTAAATAAATAGAATCAGTTAAAGTAATTCTCCAGAGTTCCTGTAGAAACGTGTCACAACAGGAAGTGGAGCGCGTGGCGACCTCGCCGCGTCTCACCTGTGCGCCGCCGTTTTGTTCTGGTCCCTCTTCTTCTGCTTCCGCTCCCCGGTGGCGGCCTCCGGCGGGGCGCCGCCCATCAGCGGCGGCGGCTTGGCGGCGCAGCACGGCTCGTCCTTTAGCCTCTGGGCGGGCCGGTGCACGGCGGCGCCCATCAGCGCGCCCTCGCCGTCCCCCCGGGACAGACATTCGTAGCTTTGGTCCGCAAGGCATTCTGGGTAGAGGTAGTGGCCGTGCTGGGGCTCCACGGCGTGCGCCTGCGGCGGCGGCGGCGGCGGCTCCAGGTCTCCGATGAAGCTGTGGTACGGCTCGGCGGCCTGCTGGTGCAGGTGGTGCAGGTGGTGGTGGTGGTGGAAGTAGCCGTCGCCGGCCGCCATTGTCTCTTGGGGCACGCCCCCGGAAAGTCCGACCTCCGGCGGCCCGGCGGCGGCGGCGCCGTCGTAGCCGGCGTTGGGGCTGTGCTGGGCGCCGTCGGGCCGCCGCTGGAGGCCGTCGTAGGCGCCGGCGAGGCAGAAGCCGCGTGCGATCTCCTCGCTGCAGAACACGCCCTCGGAGAAGCAGTAGCTCTCCTCCTCCTTCAGCGCCTCCCTCGCCCCCCGCCGGGCGCCGCTCTTGCTCGCCTTCAGCGTGGAGTAGTGGCTCGCCGGCGGCTCGCCGCCCCCCGAGTAGCTCCCCCGCGGGCCCCACGCGTCGAGCCCCGCGTCCTCGCCGACCTTCGCCGCCTCGCTGACGACCCTCCGCCCGTTGTTGTTGTTGTTGTTGTTGACGTTGTTGCCGTGGTGGTGGTAGCGGTGGTGGTAGTTGTACGGCGCCGGTCGCGCCACTTTGGTCCTGCCGACGGGGGCGCCGCCGCAGAAGCCGGCCAGGTCCAGCTCCCCTGTCGCCAGGGTGACCGCCACGGGGCTCTCCGATTGGCCGGCGCCGTACGAGCCGTAGGGCAGCTGGTAGTACGACGGCGAGCCGGCGGCCGCGGCGCCGCGGTCGCATCGCGGCGGCTTCTCCAACTTGCCGGCCGGCGTGGACTCGGAGCGGAAGTAGTCCTCCAGCTGGGCCAGCTCCTCCTGCAGCAGAGAGGTCATGACCTCCAGGTCCGAGGGCACCTTGACATCCTGGTCCAGCGGCGAGGGGGGGAGGGACGAGCGTGGCGAGGACGCGGCGGTCGACACAAACGAAGACAAGTCGACTTTCTCTGTCATCCAATCAGAGTGACCGTCACCTAGGCAACAGAGCGTTGGTTCAAACAACATGTGATGAAATCAATCAGACCAAGCAGTGTGTGTCTGTTTGGGTAGACAAATAAATAAAAACATTCTGTAAAGAAATGTATTTGAATTTAAAATCATGGGAAATAAAATAGACTTAATAAAATTACAAATATACATTCAGTATAAAATTCATGAGAAAAAATTCAAATCACGCCAAGCTGGAAAGGATGAACGTGAGAAAATTTAAAATGAATAAATAAATACATTCTATAAAAAATGAGAATAATCACACAAGCTGGAGAGAATTAAATGAAATTTAAAAAAAGATTCTTGAAAAATATTAATTTAAAAAATAAGGATGAAGAGGATGAACGTGAGAAAATTAAATTAAATTAAATAACATTGAAAAAAACTTTAGAAAAAAATTAATAAAAAATAAATTTTAAAAATCACGTTAACTGGAGAGGATGGACATCAGAAAATAAAATAAAATTAATTTGGTAAAAAATAAAAAAAATACATTCTTAAAAGAAATTCTAAAATCACACAAGCTGGAGATGTGAAACATGAGAAAATTAAAATAAATTAAGCAACATAAAAAAAAACATTCTTGAAAAACATTTTTAAATTCATGCAAGCGATGAGCGTGAGAAAATGTAATTAAATTTAAAAAAGAAATTTCGTAAAAAAATTAAATAAATGAAAACCACAGCTTAAGCTGGAGAATATGAATGTGAGAAAAATGAATTAAATGTAAAAAATACATTCTGTACATTTTCAAAAAATAATAATTAAATAAATAAAAAACACGCAAGCCGAGAGGATGACCGTGAGAAAACAAAATAAATATAGAAATTCTGTGAAAAAAATAAAATAAATGAAGACATTGTGTAAAAATAAAATAATCACGCAATCCGGAGCGGATGAACGTGAGAAAATAAAATAAAAGGTGAAAGAGTCGATAAGCGATAGAATCCAAGTGGCCGACTAACCGATCATCTGAAAGTGATTGACCGGCATCGTGCGATACGCTTCCACGTATCTGTACTCACTGTACGACATCGGCCCCGTGCTGCACTGCGGCTTCGACCTCGGGATGTGGGGAATAAAAAAGCGTCTCGGCGAAAACTCACCAATTAAGCGCCGCCTCTCCGCTGGCTCCGCCCCCCACCCGGGCCGCGATTGGCTGCCGCGCTCGCCCGTGGAAACGAAGGGAATCTTCCTGCGAAGGACCGACGGCGCCATCGTGGCGTCTGCTCCGGGAAAATTGTTGAAAAGCACAAACCGGGAACCGGCTGGAAGAAACCAAGAAGACGAGTGAAGACCTGCGGGGGGGGGCGCTCACGCAATAACTACAAATATTAGAAATATGTTTCAGCTTTTTACACATTTTTCACAAGCACCAATAAATAAGCCCAGAAATTGTCATTAATATTTAAAAATAAAACTACAAACTTAATTTAAAAAACTTAAACGAGTTCAAATCTACTTTTTCATCCACCATTGAATGTAATTATCACTCACATGTTTTTATGAAATATTTTTCTTAGCATTATTAAGACTTTCACCTGACTAAAACATTATTCAAGAATTCAAACAAACAAACCTATTTATATAAAGTTATTTTCCAGAATGTAACTTTAAAAAAAACTTTTATGAAGAAACAAAAAAGATAAAGTGACTTTAAAAATATAAATAAAAGTATATAAATAGTGCCGATTTTAAATGTAATTTAATGTTTTAATCAAACAGAGAAATTAGAGTTTAAACTAGTTTGTTAGAGAAAAAAAAGAAAATAAAGACGTTTTTCTTTATTTGTTTCCCCCCTCCGCCCCCCTCCCTTCAAAGCTAAATAAAGCCGGTTAAACTTACCGCATAGTTCCTGGAGAGTCTCGCGCCACCCGGCGGAGCTGCCCGGACAGGGGGCCGCCGGTGGCGAGGTGCGGGCGGCCGGTGGCGGGGTGCGGGCGGCCGGTCTCTCGGCCCCCTCTGGCGGCCAGGGGACTCTTCATGAGGCGCGGACGGAGCTGCGCAGCGCAAAGTTTTTAAATCCGCTACTTTCTGGAACTCCATGCGCCGGCGACCTGATCACCCCGGGATCACTCCGCGGTTTACAGAGTTCAGACCGGCCGTTACGTCATGAAGCCGGGACTCCCCCCAAGTTTATTACGTTACATTTGAGTTATAAACGAGAGGAACTTCAATACATACATTTAGAATCACTCTAATGTCGCTTCTGTTCTTTTTAAAGTATTTAAATAACGTCACTGCGTTAAAATAAAAGTCCGTAAACCCACTCGCGTCTCCAGCTCCTCAACAGTGCTCTAAATAACACTCTACCGTATTTGTTTTAGTAGAAGAAGAACTAAAGAACCGGAAACTCACTTTTCTTCAGCGGCGGGGGGATTCGCGCCGGCTGTAGCCGGATCTAGTTTCTCGGCGCGCGCGCGGCGGCGGAGGGACACCGTGTTGCAGTTGAAGGTGTAACTTTAGTTGCAGTCCTGTTGCATCACGTCCGCGGGGGATTCGCTGGCTGCCGGAGCAGCGCGGCTCCTCATTGGTTCATCTGAGCTGCGTTCCTATTGGCCGGCGGTCTCCTGTGATTATCACACATTAACACCGACCTGGAACCGGTTCACCGGGACCGGGAGGGACCGGGACCCAGTCAGACTGCCGCTTAGGGATCAATTAGTGTTTGCGTGTGTGTGTGAGTGTGTGTGTGTGCGTGTCTGTGTGAGTGTGTGTGTATCTGTGTGTGTGTTTGTATCAGAATAATCAAACAATCAAATACACAAAGTACACATAAGTTGTTAAAGTTTAATGTGTCGTGAGAAAAGTTCAGATGTCAACGTGTCAACAACAACAACATGTTGCTTTAAATGTTTATCCACTATAAACATATTACACACTCCTGATGAACGCTCATGACTTTTGTTTAGCAAGAGAAGCACACACACACACATACACACAGATACACACAGACACACACATAGAGATACACACAGACACATCCACACACACACACACACATATACACACACAAATACACACAGATACACACACATAGAGATACACACAGACACATCCACACAGATACACACACATATATACACACACCCACAGACACACACACTCACACACTCGCACATAGACACACACACTCACATACACACTCACACATGGACACACACACTCACACACAGACACACATATTCACACACACTCACATATACACTCGCACATAGACACACACACTCACATACACACTCACACATGGACACACACACTCACACACAGACACACATATTCACACACTCACACATTCACACACACACATTATTAAACATGTATCAATATATTTAATTATTTTCTGAACAGAACTGCAACGTGTAAATTAATATTTGGTCTTTTAACAATATGAAGTCTTTATTCATTATTTTATTGAACAATAATCTGTCAAGTTTATTTGGTAATAATTAAAAACCAACGTTTAAAACACTATGTAGACGTTTAATAAACAGCTTATAGCTCACTATCATGTAGTTAACCGTGTAAACAACAACAACAACAACAACAGCAGCAACAACACATTGAAACTCATAGAGAACGTCTTCAAGGAGAAGTTACAGGAAACATTATAAACACGTGTGTTCCTAAAGGGTAATAAAGCTTTATAACACATGTTATGAACCTTTATTACCCTTTATGAACACAAGTCTGTGTTTCAATTTACTAAATAAAAATAATACATCTACATATATATATATATGTATATATAAATATATAAGTATGTGTGTGTGTGTGTGTGTGTCGAGCTGCTGCAGGTGAGACTTTGATCCTTTAAAATGAAATTCACCTTTAATGTGACACATTAGTGTCGAGCCGTCACAGTTCTATTGAATGTGACCTCTGCAGTGAGACAGGTGTGTGAGTGTGTGTGTGTGTGTGTGTGTGTGTGTGTCTGTGTGTGTGTGTGTGTGTGTGAGTGTGTGTGTGTGCACGGCGGCGGGCGGCCCCTCATTAGTAAAACCGGTGCGGCCCGGCGTGGCTCCTCTCGCTGGCTTCTTGTTGCCATAGCGATAGGCAACACACCGGCTCACCCGTGCATTGGCATCCCTGTAGCCCCCCCCCCCCAGCCCCCCCTCACCGTTCCTCATTGTTTACAGTATTCGCTATTTGTGCCGACAGTGCAGTTTTTTATTTTTTCATATCATGCACGATGCTCCCGATTAGTGGCGCATTAATTTGTGTGCAAGACTCCGGCAACAATTTAATATTTCATCCGGTTTTCAACATTCTACGAATCCTGAATATCCATAATATGAGTGGAAGTCAATAACACACATTTGTATTCACAGTGTTTCCATAACAACGACTGACCACTTCATCACGAGCACATCGTGAATAAGAGTCAGGACATTGAAAATACATATATTTAAAATGATAAGACAGTTATTTAATTTAGAAAGTTGTGTTAATATTAATATTTCATCTGCTTTACAACCTCTAACACATCAACACCATGAGTTATGAATGCAAGTCAATAACACACTTTCATTCCAACGAAACTAAATCTATTACATTTAAAATTATAATACAGTTGTTTTATTCTGCTTTCATGAATAAATGGCAAAATGAAAATCAATAAAAATAAGCTAATGACCGTTGACTTCCACTGTGTCCTGTATATTTACAGCAGAGTCCACGTGTTCTCTTCATCAGTGAAAACCCTGCAAGGATTTTACACATATATATATATATATATACACTTTTATACCTCTATTTCATAACCTCCAACAAATCAGTAAGATCAGTTATGAATGTATGTCAATAACACACTTTTACTCACACGATATTTACCTATAAGGGTAAGGAAATTATTTTAGGAAACTTTAAATTGGTTGTTGTTTTGTTTGCCTCCATTCATAAAAGGATTATAAAGAATAACATATTCTGTAGATGTTAATCTCAGTGACCGTTGACTTCCACTTCGACATATGAATGTATGTCAATAACACACTTTTACTCGAACAATATTTTCCGGAAATTATTTTAGGAAACACTTTAAATGAGTTGTTGTCTTGCGTCCATGCATAAAAGGATTATAAGGAGTAATTGTGTGAATGTTGACCTCAGTGACCGTTGACTCCCACTGTATCCTGTATGTTTACAGATTTCAGCTGTGAGTGCAACTCTGAATTCATTCTGAATTCACTCTGAATTCCTCCTCTTGCAGTTTTTCCCCTCCTCCTGTATTGCGGCAAAGCGATTGCCTGCTCGGCGTGCGGCGTTGCCCTCCGTCTGTCCGCCTACTGTACGACCGAGCAGCACGCCGTCTCCAGCGGTGCATGCTGGGAGAAGAGCCTCCTTCAAAGGCGAGGGCGGCGCGTTGGCATCCGTTACACCACGATTTCATCACCGCGGCTCGCTGAGCGTCGCGCTCACATTCACGCCGCTTTTCTTCTGCTTCTTTTTTCGCGGCGAGGTTTTCTGGCAGCGCGGACGGCGGGACTCGAACCCCCGACTCAACGTAGTGTTGTTTGTTGATGAAGAACTGGTGTTCAACAAAGTGGAGAGGAGTGGGCAGAAGAGGCCCCGTTACAGATGGATTACTGGGGGGGGGGGGGTGAAAACACAAGAGGGGGGTAAAACACAAGGGGGGTAAAACACAAGAGGGGGGATTAAAAACACAAGAGGGGGGGGTGAAAACACAAGAGGGGGATTAAAACACAAGAGGGGTTAAAACACAAGAGGGGGGATTAAAACACAAGAGGGGTTAAAACACAAGAGGGGGGTAAAACACAAGAGGGGGGATTAAAACACAAGAGGGGGGGTGAAAACACAAGAGGGGGATTAAAAACACAAGGGGGGGGATTAAAACACAAGAGGGGTGAAAACACAAGAGGGGTGAAAACACAAGAGGGGGATTAAAAACACAAGAGGGGGGGGTGAAAACACAAGAGGGGGTTGAAAACACAAGAGGGGGATTAAAACACAAGAGGGTTAAAAACACAAGAGGGGGTTGAAAACACAAGAGGGGGATTAAAACACAAGAGGGGGTTAAAACACAAGGGGGTTGAAAACACAAGAGGGGGATTACAAACACAAGAGGGGGTGAAAACACAAGAGGGGGTTAAAAACACAAGAGGGGGGATTAAAAACACAAGAGGGGGGGGTGAAAACACAAGAGGGGGGGGGGGCTTCAAAGGGAATATTTGAATGACGGCTGGAGTATTGTTCTGATGTTCCCCGAGGAGAACAAGGAGGGGGGGGGTCACTATCTGCTCTCATCTTCGGAGGAGAGGAGCCGGTGGGAACGCCGACACCCGGCCGTGATTACCGGCTCCAACGCTCACGAGAGACGATGAACATGAGAGGTGATGAAGATGAGGAGGAGGATGGTGATGATGATGATGATGGTGAAGAAGGTCACACTCACACACATTGTGATTGCATCACTTCAGTGAGTTTCTTTGGCCTCGTTGAGGTTTTATTGTCATGAAGGTAAAATAATTAAATAAGTTTCGTCAGAAAATTAACAGGAAAAACAACTTTAACACAAACAAATGAATTAAACTCCATGTAAACGAGTTTTACTGAGTCAAATCAATGAGACTTAATTGGCATGACAGCTCTCTCTCTCCCTCTCTCTCCCTCTCTCTCCCTCTCTCTCTCTCCCTCTCTCTCTCTCTCTCTCTCCCTCTCTCTCCCTCTCTCTCCCTCTCTCTCTGTAGACCTCAGTGTAGTCCTGGTCCTCTAGAGACCTCAGTGTAGTCCTGGTCCTCTATAGACCTCAGTGTAGTCCTGGTCCTCTAGAGACCTCAGTGTAGTCCTGGTCCTCTAGAGACCTCAGTGTAGTCCTGGTCCTCTAGAGACCTCAGTGTGGTCCTGGTCCTCTAGAGACCTCAGTGTAGTCCTGGTCCTCTAGAGACCTCAGTGTAGTCCTGGTCCTCTATAGACCTCAGTGTAGTCCTGGTCCTCTAGAGACCTCAGTGTAGTCCTGGTCCTCTAGAGACCTCAGTGTAGTCCTGGTCCTCTAGAGACCTCAGTGTAGTCCTGGTCCTCTAGAGACCTCAGTGTAGTCCTGGTCCTCTAGAGACCTCAGTGTAGTCCTGGTCCTCTAGAGACCTCAGTGTAGTCCTGGTCCTCTAGAGACCTCAGTGTAGTCCTGGTCCTCTAGAGACCTCAGTGTAGTCCTGGTCCTCTAGAGACCTCAGTGTAGTCCTGGTCCTCTAGAGACCTCAGTGTAGTCCTGGTCCTCTAGAGACCTCAGTGTAGTCCTGGTCCTCTAGAGACCTCAGTGTAGTCCTGGTCCTCTATAGACCTCAGTGTAGTCCTGGTCCTCTAGAGACCTCAGTGTAGTCCTGGTCCTCTAGAGACCTCAGTGTAGTCCTGGTCCTCTAGAGACCTCAGTGTAGTCCTGGTCCTCTAGAGACCTCAGTGTAGTCCTGGTCCTCTAGAGACCTCAGTGTAGTCCTGGTCCTCTAGAGACCTCAGTGTAGTCCTGGTCCTCTAGAGACCTCAGTGTAGTCCTGGTCCTCTAGAGACCTCAGTGTAGTCCTGGTCCTCTAGAGACCTCAGTGTAGTCCTGGTCCTCTAGAGACCTCAGTGTAGTCCTGGTCCTCTAGAGACCTCAGTGTAGTCCTGGTCCTCTAGAGACCTCAGTGTAGTCCTGGTCCTCTAGAGACCTCAGTGTAGTCCTGGTCCTCTAGAGACCTCAGTGTAGTCCTGGTCCTCTAGAGACCTCAGTGTAGTCCTGGTCCTCTAGAGACCTCAGTGTCCTGGTCCTCTAGAGACCTCAGTGTAGTCCTGGTCCTCTAGACCTCAGTGTAGTCCTGGTCCTCTAGAGACCTCAGTGTCCTGGTCCTCTAGAGACCTCAGTGTAGTCCTGGTCCTCTAGAGACCTCAGTGTAGTCCTGGTCCTCTAGACCTCAGTGTAGTCCTGGTCCTCTAGACCTCAGTGTAGTCCTGGTCCTCTGAGACCTCAGTGTAGTCCTGGTCCTCTAGAGACCTCAGTGTAGTCCTGGTCCTCTAGAGACCTCAGTGTAGTCCTGGTCCTCTAGACCTCAGTGTAGTCCTGGTCCTCTAGAGACCTCAGTGTAGTCCTGGTCCTCTAGAGACCTCAGTGTAGTCCTGGTCCTCTAGAGACCTCAGTGTAGTCCTGGTCCTCTAGAGACCTCAGTGTAGTCCTGGTCCTCTAGAGACCTCAGTGTAGTCCTGGTCCTCTAGAGACCTCAGTGTAGTCCTGGTCCTCTAGAGACCTCAGTGTAGTCCTGGTCCTCTAGAGACCTCAGTGTAGTCCTGGTCCTCTAGACCTCAGTGTAGTCCTGGTCCTCTAGAGACCTCAGTGTAGTCCTGGTCCTCTAGAGACCTCAGTGTAGTCCTGGTCCTCTAGAGACCTCAGTGTAGTCCTGGTCCTCTAGAGACCTCAGTGTAGTCCTGGTCCTCTAGAGACCTCAGTGTAGTCCTGGTCCTCTAGAGACCTCAGTGTAGTCCTGGTCCTCTAGAGACCTCAGTGTAGTCCTGGTCCTCTAGAGACCTCAGTGTAGTCCTGGTCCTCTAGAGACCTCAGTGTAGTCCTGGTCCTCTAGAGACCTCAGTGTAGTCCTGGTCCTCTAGAGACCTCAGTGTAGTCCTGGTCCTCTAGAGACCTCAGTGTAGTCCTGGTCCTCTAGAGACCTCAGTGTAGTCCTGGTCCTCTGAGACCTCAGTGTAGTCCTGGTCCTCTAGAGACCTCAGTGTAGTCCTGGTCCTCTAGAGACCTCAGTGTAGTCCTGGTCCTCTAGAGACCTCAGTGTAGTCCTGGTCCTCTAGAGACCTCAGTGTAGTCCTGGTCCTCTAGAGACCTCAGTGTAGTCCTGGTCCTCTAGAGACCTCAGTGTAGTCCTGGTCCTCTAGACCTCAGTGTCCTGGTCCTCTAGACCTCAGTGTAGTCCTGGTCCTCTATAGACCTCTGTGTAGTCCTGGTCCTCTAGAGACCTCAGTGTAGTCCTGGTCGTCTAGTTCTCAGTCCTGGTCCTCTAGAGACCTCAGAGTAGTCCTGGTCCTCTAGAGACCTCAGTGTAGTCCTGGTCCTCTAGAGACCTCAGTGTAGTCCTGGTCCTCTAGAGACCTCAGTGTAGTCCTGGTCCTCTAGAGACCTCAGTGTAGTCCTGGTCCTCTAGACCTCAGTGTAGTCCTGATCCTCTAGAGACCTCAGTGTAGTCCTGGTCCTCTAGAGACCTCAGTGTAGTCCTGGTCCTCTAGAGACCTCAGTGTAGTCCTGGTCCTCTAGAGACCTCAGTGTAGTCCTGGTCCTCTAGAGACCTCAGTGTAGTCCTGGTCCTCTAGAGACCTCAGTGTAGTCCTGGTCCTCTAGAGACCTCAGTGTAGTCCTGGTCCTCTAGAGACCTCAGTGTAGTCCTGGTCCTCTAGAGACCTCAGTGTAGTCCTGGTCCTCAGAGACCTCAGTGTAGTCCTGGTCCTCTAGAGACCTCAGTGTAGTCCTGGTCCTCTAGAGACCTCAGTGTAGTCCTGGTCCTCTAGAGACCTCAGTGTAGTCCTGGTCCTCTAGAGACCTCAGTGTAGTCCTGGTCCTCTAGAGACCTCAGTGTAGTCCTGGTCCTCTATAGACCTCAGTGTAGTCCTGGTCCTCTAGAGACCTCAGTGTAGTCCTGGTCCTCTAGAGACCTCAGTGTAGTCCTGGTCCTCTAGAGACCTCAGTGTAGTCCTGGTCCTCTAGAGACCTCAGTGTAGTCCTGGTCCTCTAGAGACCTCAGTGTAGTCCTGGTCCTCTAGAGACCTCAGTGTAGTCCTGGTCCTCTAGAGACCTCAGTGTAGTCCTGGTCCTCTAGAGACCTCAGTGTAGTCCTGGTCCTCTAGAGACCTCAGTGTAGTCCTGGTCCTCTAGAGACCTCAGTGTAGTCCTGGTCCTCTAGAGACCTCAGTGTAGTCCTGGTCCTCTAGAGACCTCAGTGTAGTCCTGGTCCTCTAGAGACCTCAGTGTAGTCCTGGTCCTCTAGAGACCTCAGTGTAGTCCTGGTCCTCTAGAGACCTCAGTGTAGTCCTGGTCCTCTAGAGACCTCAGTGTAGTCCTGGTCCTCTAGAGACCTCAGTGTAGTCCTGGTCCTCTAGAGACCTCAGTGTAGTCCTGGTCCTCTAGAGACCTCAGTGTAGTCCTGGTCCTCTAGAGACCTCAGTGTAGTCCTGGTCCTCAGTGTAGTCCTGGTCCTCTAGAGACCTCAGTGTAGTCCTGGTCCTCTAGAGACCTCAGTGTAGTCCTGGTCCTCTAGAGACCTCAGTGTAGTCCTGGTCCTCTAGAGACCTCAGTGTAGTCCTGGTCCTCTAGAGACCTCAGTGTAGTCCTGGTCCTCTAGAGACCTCAGTGTAGTCCTGGTCCTCTAGAGACCTCAGTGTAGTCCTGGTCCTCTAGAGACCTCAGTGTAGTCCTGGTCCTCTAGAGACCTCAGTGTAGTCCTGGTCCTCTAGACCCTCAGTGTAGTCCTGGTCCTCTAGAGACCTCAGTGTAGTCCTGGTCCTCTAGAGACCTCAGTGTAGTCCTGGTCCTCTGAGACCTCAGTGTAGTCCTGGTCCTCTAGACCTCAGTGTAGTCCTGGTCCTCTAGAGACCTCAGTGTAGTCCTGGTCCTCTAGTTCTCAGTCCTGGTCCTCTAGAGACCTCAGTGTAGTCCTGGTCCTCTAGAGACCTCAGTGTAGTCCTGGTCCTCTAGAGACCTCAGTGTAGTCCTGGTCCTCTAGAGACCTCAGTGTAGTCCTGGTCCTCTAGGACCTCAGTGTAGTCCTGGTCCTCTATAGACCTCAGTGTAGTCCTGGTCCTCTAGAGACCTCAGTGTAGTCCTGGTCCTCTAGAGACCTCAGTGTAGTCCTGGTCCTCTAGAGACCTCAGTGTAGTCCTGGTCCTCTAGTTCTCAGTGTAGTCCTGGTCCTCTAGACCTCAGTGTAGTCCTGGTCCTCTAGACCTCAGTGTAGTCCTGGTCCTCTAGACCTCAGTGTAGTCCTGGTCCTCTAGAGACCTCAGTGTAGTCCTGGTCCTCTGAGACCTCAGTGTAGTCCTGGTCCTCTAGAGACCTCAGTGTAGTCCTGGTCCTCTAGAGACCTCAGTGTAGTCCTGGTCCTCTAGAGACCTCAGTGTAGTCCTGGTCCTCTAGAGACCTCAGTGTAGTCCTGGTCCTCTAGAGACCTCAGTGTAGTCCTGGTCCTCTAGACCTCAGTGTAGTCCTGGTCCTCTAGAGACCACAGTGTAGTCCTGGTCCTCTAGAGACCTCAGTGTAGTCCTGGTCCTCTAGAGACCTCAGTGTAGTCCTGGTCCTCTAGAGACCTCAGTGTAGTCCTGGTCCTCTAGAGACCTCAGTGTAGTCCTGGTCCTCTAGGTGTAGTCCTGGTCCTCTAGACCTCAGTGTAGTCCTGGTCCTCTAGAGACCTCAGTGTAGTCCTGGTCCTCTAGAGACCTCAGTGTAGTCCTGGTCCTCTAGAGACCTCAGTGTAGTCCTGGTCCTCTAGAGACCTCAGTGTAGTCCTGGTCCTCTAGAGACCTCAGTGTAGTCCTGGTCCTCTAGAGACCTCAGTGTAGTCCTGGTCCTCTAGAGACCTCAGTGTAGTCCTGGTCCTCTAGAGACCTCAGTGTAGTCCTGGTCCTCTAGAGACCTCAGTGTAGTCCTGGTCCTCTAGAGACCTCAGTGTAGTCCTGGTCCTCTATAGACCTCAGTGTAGTCCTGGTCCTCTAGAGACCTCAGTGTAGTCCTGGTCCTCTAGAGACCTCAGTGTAGTCCTGGTCCTCTAGAGACCTCAGTGTAGTCCTGGTCCTCTAGAGACCTCAGTGTAGTCCTGGTCCTCTAGAGACCTCAGTGTAGTCCTGGTCCTCTAGAGACCTCAGTGTAGTCCTGGTCCTCTAGACCTCAGTGTAGTCCTGGTCCTCTAGAGACCTCAGTGTAGTCCTGGTCCTCTAGAGACCTCAGTGTAGTCCTGGTCCTCTAGAGACCTCAGTGTAGTCCTGGTCCTCTAGAGACCTCAGTGTAGTCCTGGTCCTCTAGAGACCTCAGTGTAGTCCTGGTCCTCTAGAGACCTCAGTGTAGTCCTGGTCCTCTAGAGACCTCAGTGTAGTCCTGGTCCTCTAGAGACCTCAGTGTAGTCCTGGTCCTCTAGACCTCAGTGTAGTCCTGGTCCTCTAGAGACCTCAGTGTAGTCCTGGTCCTCTAGAGACCTCAGTGTAGTCCTGGTCCTCTTGAGACCTCAGTGTAGTCCTGGTCCTCTAGAGACCTCAGTGTAGTCCTGGTCCTCTAGAGACCTCAGTGTAGTCCTGGTCCTCTAGAGACCTCCGTGTATTCCTGGTCCTCTAGACCTCATTGTAGTCCTGGTCCTCTAGACCTCAGTGTAGTCCTGGTCCTCTAGAGACCTCAGTGTAGTCCTGGTCCTCTAGAGACCTCAGTGTAGTCCTGGTCCTCTAGAGACCTCAGTGTAGTCCTGGTCCTCTAGAGACCTCAGTGTAGTCCTGGTCCTCTAGAGACCTCATTGTAGTCCTGGTCCTCTAGACCTCAGTGTAGTCCTGGTCCTCTAGAGACCTCAGTGTAGTCCTGGTCCTCTAGAGACCTCAGTGTAGTCCTGGTCCTCTAGAGACCTCAGTGTAGTCCTGGTCCTCTGAGACCTCAGTGTAGTCCTGGTCCTCTAGAGACCTCAGTGTAGTCCTGGTCCTCTAGAGACCTCAGTGTAGTCCTGGTCCTCTAGAGACCTCAGTGTAGTCCTGGTCCTCTAGACCTCAGTGTAGTCCTGGTCCTCTAGAGACCTCATTGTAGTCCTGGTCCTCTAGACCTCAGTGTAGTCCTGGTCCTCTAGAGACCTCAGTGTAGTCCTGGTGCTCTAGACCTCAGTGTAGTCCTGGTCCTCTAGAGACCTCAGTGTAGTCCTGGTCCTCTAGAGACCTCAGTGTAGTCCTGGTCCTCTAGAGACCTCAGTGTAGTCCTGGTCCTCTAGACCTCAGTGTAGTCCTGGTCCTCTAGACACCTCTGTGTAGTCCTGGTCCTCACTTGACCTCAGTGTAGTCCTGGTCCTCTAGAGACCTCAGTGTAGTCCTGGTCCTCTAGAGACCTCAGTGTAGTCCTGGTCCTCTAGAGACCTCAGTGTAGTCCTGGTCCTCTAGAGACCTCAGTGTAGTCCTGGTCCTCTCTAGAGACCTCAGTGTAGTCCTGGTCCTCTATAGACCTCAGTGTAGTCCTGGTCCTCTAGACCTCAGTGTAGTCCTGGTCCTCTAGACCTCAGTGTAGTCCTGGTCCTCTAGAGACCTCAGTGTAGTCCTGGTCCTCTAGAGACCTCAGTGTAGTCCTGGTCCTCTAGACCTCAGTGTAGTCCTGGTCCTCTAGAGACCTCAGTGTAGTCCTGGTCCTCTAGAGACCTCAGTGTAGTCCTGGTCCTCTAGACCTCAGAGTAGTCCTGGTCCTCTAGAGACCTCAGTGTAGTCCTGGTCCTCTAGAGACCTCAGTGTAGTCCTGGTCCTCTAGAGACCTCAGTGTAGTCCTGGTCCTCTAGAGACCTCAGTGTAGTCCTGGTCCTCTAGAGACCTCAGTGTAGTCCTGGTCCTCTAGTTCTCAGTCCTGGTCCTCTAGAGACCTCAGAGTAGTCCTGGTCCTCTAGAGACCTCAGTGTAGTCCTGGTCCTCTAGAGACCTCAGTGTAGTCCTGGTCCTCTAGAGACCTCAGTGTAGTCCTGGTCCTCTAGAGACCTCAGTGTAGTCCTGGTCCCTGGTCCCTCTAGAGACCTCAGTGTAGTCCTGGTCCTCTAGAGACCTCAGTGTAGTCCTGGTCCTCTAGAGACCTCAGTGTAGTCCTGGTCCTCTAGACCTCAGTGTAGTCCTGGTCCTCTAGAGACCTCAGTGTAGTCCTGGTCCTCTAGAGACCTCAGTGTAGTCCTGGTCCTCTATAGACCTCAGTGTAGTCCTGGTCCTCTAGAGACCTCAGTGTAGTCCTGGTCCTCTAGAGACCTCAGTGTAGTCCTGGTCCTCTATAGACCTCAGTGTAGTCCTGGTCCTCTAGAGACCTCAGTGTAGTCCTGGTCCTCTAGAGACCTCAGTGTAGTCCTGGTCCTCTAGAGACCTCAGTGTAGTCCTGGTCCTCTAGAGACCTCAGTGTAGTCCTGGTCCTCTAGACCTCAGTGTAGTCCTGGTCCTCTAGAGACCTCAGTGTAGTCCTGGTCCTCTAGAGACCTCAGTGTAGTCCTGGTCCTCTAGAGACCTCAGTGTAGTCCTGGTCCTCTAGAGACCTCAGTGTAGTCCTGGTCCTCTAGACCTCAGTGTAGTCCTGGTCCTCTAGAGACCTCAGTGTAGTCCTGGTCCTCTATAGACCTCAGTGTAGTCCTGGTCCTCTAGAGACCTCAGTGTAGTCCTGGTCCTCTAGAGACCTCAGTGTAGTCCTGGTCCTCTAGAGACCTCAGTGTAGTCCTGGTCCTCTAGACCTCAGTGTAGTCCTGGTCCTCTATAGACCTCAGTGTAGTCCTGGTCCTCTGTAGACCTCAGTGTAGTCCTGGTCCTCCGTGTAGTCCTGGTCCTCTCTAGACCTCAGTGTAGTCCTGGTCCTCTAGAGACCTCAGTGTAGTCCTGGTCCTCTATAGACCTCAGTGTAGTCCTGGTCCTCTAGACCTCAGTCTAGTCCCGGTCCTCTAGAGACCTCAGCCTAGTCCTGGTCCCCTACAGACCTCAGTGTCCTGGTCCTCTAGAGACCTCAGTGTAGTCCTGATCCTCTAGAGACCTCAGTGTAGTCCTGGTCCTCTAGAGACCTCAGTGTAGTCCTGGTCCTCTAGAGACCTCAGTGTAGTCCTGGTCCTCTAGAGACCTCAGTGTAGTCCTGATCCTCTAGAGACCTCAGTGTAGTCCTGGTCCTTTAGAGACCTCAGTGTAGTCCTGGTCCTCTATAGACCTCAGTGTAGTCCTGGTCCTCTAGAGACCTCAGTGTAGTCCTGGTCCTCTAGAGACCTCAGTGTAGTCCTGGTCCTCTAGAGACCTCAGTGTAGACCTGGTCCTCTAGAGACCTCAGTGTAGTCCTGGTCCTCTATAGACCTCAGTGTAGTCCTGGTCCTCTATAGACCTCAGTGTGGTCCTGGTCCTCTAGAGACCTCAGTGTAGTCCTGGTCCTCTAGAGACCTCAGTGTAGTCCTGGTCCTCTAGAGACCTCAGTGTGGTCCTGGTCCTCTAGAGACCTCAGTGTAGTCCTGGTCCTCTATAGACCTCAGTGTAGTCCTGGTCCTCTAGAGACCTCAGTGTAGTCCTGGTCCTCTATAGACCTCAGTGTAGACCTGGTCCTCTATAGACCTCAGTGTAGTCCTGGTCCTCTAGAGACCTCAGTGTAGTCCTGGTCCTCTATAGACCTCAGTGTAGTCCTGGTCCTCTATAGACCTCAGTGTGGTCCTGGTCCTCTAGAGACCTCAGTGTAGACCTGGTCCTCTATAGACCTCAGTGTAGTCCTGGTCCTCTAGAGACCTCAGTGTAGTCCTGGTCCTCTAGAGACCTCAGTGTGGTCCTGGTCCTCTAGAGACCTCAGTGTAGACCTGGTCCTCTAGAGACCTCAGTGTAGACCTGGTCCTCTAGAGACCTCAGTGGGACCCCTGGAACAGAACCAGAGGGTCTACGCTGATCCTCCCCTTTGTCTCCTTCTCCTGAGAGGCTGCAGACAAACAGGCAGGAGATCGACAAGCACCGGATAATTGAACGTTTTAATACGCGTTATCTGTGTGTGTGTGTGTGGGGGGGGGGGCAGAAATGACAGAGGGAAACCGGATTTAATGAGATCCTCCCTGGATTTGGATCTGGAGATGAGAGACATGAAACAGAATGTGTGCTGCCCTCTGCTGCACACACACACACACACACACTCACACACTCACACACTCTCACACTCACACACTCACACACACACACTCTCACACTCACACACTCACACATATACACACACACACACTCACACACACACACACACACTCACACTCACACACTCACACACACACACACACACACACACACACTCACACACTCACACACACACTCACACACATACACACACACGCACACACACACACTCACACACTCGTGTGTTTAGCAGCCAGTGTGCTCGTCTTCATTCCAGCACCAACGAATACAAACTGATGTGTGTCTTTAAAGGGCCAGCGTGCAGGTTATGGTGCCATCTTGTGGTGAAGATGCAGATTGCAACCAGTTGAAGATCCTCCTCCATGTTGGAGAACACTTCTATACAACCAGGAGTCTCCCCCTGGTGGACAGGAGAGAGAGTGCAGCTTTAACACATGAAGCATAGACTTCTATACAACCAGAGGAGCCCCCTGGTGGTCAGGAGAGAGAATGCAGCTTTAACACATGAATCATAGACTTCTATACAACCAGAGGAGTCGCCCACTGGTGGTCAGGAGAGAGAATGCAGCTTCAACACATGAAGCATAGACTTCTATACAACCAGAGGAGTCGCCCACTGGTGGTCAGGAGAGAGAATGCAGCTTTAACACATGAAGCATAGACTTCTATACAACCAGAGGTGGCCCCCCCTGGTGGTCAAACACACTTACTCATATCATATGTCACAGTTTTTCTGAGGAAGTCTCCATTGCAACCGTTGAACCTGAACGCCACCTGGATGTGAAAAGTGAAAACTGCGTTTGAAATTATGAAGAACTGCTTCTTCCCATTTGGAGAAGGGAAAGAAAAAGGAAAGGATGTGTAAAATAAATTAAATAAATAGAATAGACGTTAAAACAGGTGAACAATTACCCGTGAAACTATAAAACCTTTTGCCGGAGGTGATTTGGACCGAAGCGGAGCCACGGCGGAGGCGGAGCCACGGCGGAGGCGGAGCCACGGCGGAAGCGGAGCCATGGCGGATGAGCTCATTACCGGCTGACGGCCCGTGTGATTACTCACATAACCCTAAACGCTCGTCTTCCTCGCCGCGCTCCGTGGTGAAGGACGTATAAAGCCGTCGTCTTGACGACGTCGATCCCTCAAACATTCCAACGCACTTCAGCCTCCAGGAACGTTCCGGAAACGCCGAAGCTAACGGGACGAATGAGACGGCTCACCGCCAGAGACACGGGGTTCATGTTCACGCTCAGGGAGCTCTGTGATTGGTTAGGAGGAGATCAAAGGCAGCAGGAGACAA
Source organism: Pseudoliparis swirei (assembly GCF_029220125.1). Taxonomy (NCBI): domain Eukaryota; kingdom Metazoa; phylum Chordata; class Actinopteri; order Perciformes; family Liparidae; genus Pseudoliparis; species Pseudoliparis swirei. The sequence continues at coordinate 1,891,384 of NC_079407.1, forward strand.
AAGATGAAGAGAGACAAAAGAAACGCTGGAGGAAACAACGTCACCTCCAGTCGTTACAGAGCTGCAGAGAAGGAGCAACGCAGGTTTAACTAAACCAACAGTCAGGTTTAACTAAACCAACAGTCAGGTTTAACTACACCAACAGTCAGGTTTAACTAAACCAACAGTTAGGTTTAACTAAACCAACAGTTAGGTTTAACTAAACCAACAGTCAGGTTTAACTAAACAAACAGTCAGGTTTAACTACACCAACAGTTAGGTTTAACTAAACAAACAGTCAGGTTTAACTAAACCAACAGTTAGGTTTAACTAAACCAACAGTCAGGTTTAACTAAACAAACAGTCAGGTTTAACTACACCAACAGTTATGTTTAACTAAACAAACAGTCAGGTTTAACTAAACCAACAGTCAGGTTTAACTCCACCAACAGTTAGGTTTAACTACACCAACAGTCAGGTTTAGACTTCTATACAACCAGAGGAGAGAGAAGGGGTTAAAGTAGACGTTGACTGACTGCTGAACATGTTAAAGGTAAACAAGCCTGACTTCAGGTTTATTAATCTCACCATGTGAATTCTGATGGTTTCTCAATTTTATTAGATTTATTGATCAGACATTTCACTTCCCGACTGAAGCCGTTCAAGACAAACAAACATGATGTTATTGTGACATCCTCCATCAGAGCATGGCCCCGTGACCTTTGACCCCACAGAGGGATCAACAAAGGCTCCTGTATGGTCCCTTCCCAAACCCTGAGGGGTGGGCTCCTGCAGGAGCGGTAAGTCAGCTGGTTTTGGGAAGGGAAACTGTTTCGGGAAAGGGGAGGAGCCCCCCCCCCCCCCCGGCCGGAGGTGACACCCACCGCCGCCGCTCCGCTGGCCGCATAGCAGCGCCTGTTCCCCGCAGACATGGCACCTGTCCTCCGAGCGCTCGTGCTCATCGTGGCTTCGGCGCTCGTGCACGCGGCGCGAGCGGCCCACATCAATGACACGTGAGTTACCGACAACAACAACGATACACGGTGCGTGCTTTTATGCAAACAACAAAAAATACAAACAAACAAACAAACACAAAGTTCGCGTTGTGCGTCACGCCCCGAGACGCCAAGCGCACGCGCGTGCGTGTCGTCGGTGTTTTAGCGGGAGCAGCGCGTGATGGAGCCCACCGGGTCACGTGTTCATGTCGGTGGTCTCCCGGTGAAAACGTCGGCCTTAAGACGCCTACGCAACATGGAGAGAAGTGCGTGCGTGTACGTGCACGTGCATCTGCTCCCTGTTGACTACCAGCTGCTCTCATCTGGAGCTCTGACGTCATCAAATCATCTAAATGTTGTTAAACTACTTTAAACATTCAAAAGTCTAAAACTGTGACTGCAGCTGGTGAATCAGAGCTGCTCACACCGCGCAGCCCGGCGCGCGCACACACGCGCGTGAGCGTGGGTGTTGTGTGCGTGTTTGTTTTGTGTGTAGTGTGTGTAGTGTGTGTTGTATGTGTTTTGTGTAGTGTGTGTGTTGTATGTGTTTTGTGTGTCGTGTGAGTGGTGTTTGTGTAGTGTGTGTTGTATGTGTTTTGTGTGTCGTGTGTGTAGTGTATGTATTGTTTGTCGTGTTTGTGGTGTGTGTGTAGTGTGTGTTGTATGTGTTTTGTGTGTGTAGTGTGTTGTGTCTGTGTGTGTTGTCATTTCATCTAATTTAATTGTGGGTGTCCTCATTAATTCGTCCTTCGTCGCTCTGTTTACGTGGAAACCGTTAAAATAACTTCACATATTAAAAAAATCTTTAGTTTTTTTCTTCGGTGGAAAAATAAAATAAAATAACTCAACCTCAAAGTTCTCATGTGACGTTTCTATTTTTCTGGGTTTCTGGACGTTTGATGTATTTTTGAGTCCGGTGTCGTCTTGCTGCTCCGAGGTCGTCTCCACCGACAGCTCGTCTCTGACTGGCTAGCTGTTTGGCTAAAAGACACAACAACAACAACAACAACTAATCAGAACATCTCTAGAAAGACCTTTTTTGTATTCCAGACTTGTGGCGAGGATGTAAAGTTAAAGTTATTGATCGCCTCTCTTGTACGATCGGCAGCTTCTTCGCGGTGACCGTGAGCTCCCGCGTGCGCGGCGGCCAGCAGGAGGCGCTGTGCGCTCAGGTCCACGGCGCCGCGGAGAGCCTCGCCCTCACCGTGGCCCTGCAGACGGACTCCGGCTCCACCGCCATCCTGGAGCAGACAGTCAGCGAGGACTTCTACCGCTGCGTGACCTTCCAGGTCGGACCGCGAGACCGCCCGGCTAACGGGGACTTCTCACAAGTTTAGGGTCATCGAGACAATTTGGTGTTTCCCGTGAAAACTTTAATTTATCAAATGAATATAAAATATAATCAAGACCTTGAGGAGGTTATAAATAATGATGTTTATTGTAAATATTAATGTTGTTCAGCAGCATAACTGTTTTCAGCTGCGCTCACATAAACAGGGTTTTCTACCCCTCCGCTAGTCTTCTAAGGCGATAACACAACGTACCATCAGAACACTGGAGATGGGCCTCTACACACCTCTGGAGAGACTTCATTAACACCAGAGAATAGTCACTACCACATTAACTATGGAGAGTGTTTATGATTTTATGTTATCTTCATTTATAAAACAGTGCTTTGAAAAATAAGGACATTTCTATGTGACCCCAGACTTTTGGCCGGCAGTGTGTACATATTTGTTTCAGTGGTCTAAAGGCGTCACTTCCTGTCTCGACGGCTGCTCGTTGGGTTTGTTTCCGCAGGTTCCCGCCGTGCGCTCCGCCACCGTGGCGACCGTCAGCGTCACCATTCGGGGTGCGAGCGCCTCCGTGAGCAGGAACACCAAAATCCTGGTGGAGCCGGCGTCTTTCATCCACATCATCCAGACCGACAAGCCGCTCTACAAGCCGGGGCAGACGGGTGAGTGTGAGGCCGCCTCGGAGGTCTTTGAGCGGGATTCCCACCGCGCGCTAGCCCACCGCTAGCTAACCCGCTAGCTACCCCTATGATTTATTTATATGTATATCGCTGATTTACTTATATACACATTTTATTTCTTTATATACACATGATTTATTTATTTATATATATATATGATTTATTTATATATATATATACTGTATATATAAATGATTTATTTATTTATATATATATATGATTTATTTATTTATGGATATATGATTAATTTATTTATATATATATATATATATATATTATTAATTTATATATATATAAATTAATAAATCATTTATATATATATATAAATGATAAATCATTTATATAGATATATATATGTGTGTGTAGCCTGTGGGCGGGTGTGTTTTTAACATTTTGATGGATGAGAGTTGCTTATTGGATTCTTCTGCTGGGAAACAACCGCTGCTGTTGCATCATCAGGAGGATGATTGATCCTCTGTGGAGGCCGGGAGAGTTCAAGGTAACACGGGGGGGCGACTCGTTGGCCCCATCCCAAAACGCCTCCCTCACGGACTCTGACGCCCCCCCAGAGTCCACCCGGTCCACCCGGTCCAGCTCTCTCCGGTGTTTCAGTCTCTCTCCGACGTTTTGAACCCGCTGGTGAAAACTTTCCCAAAGTTTCCATCATCTCTGCACACTTTGCCCACGGGGATTACCCACAGTTCATAGCAACGTGGCGCTAAACACGGGGTAGACGAAGAGTTTGTGTTCAGGATTCAGGATTTAAAGATGGAACTTAAAAACACAAGAAAGCAGAAAATAAACTTTATTATTTATTCATCAAATATTTAGTTTAGTGTTATATAAAACAGAAACGAGTCAATGGGAAGAAGTTCAAATCGGGGGTAAGAAGTACCCCGAGGGGGGGGGGGGGGGGTAGTGATGTCATCGGGTTGGCCTGTGCTCGGGGGGGATTTCTTTTCACAGAGCCTGTAAAACAAAGGCACAGAGGGTTGAGGGGCATTGTGGGTAATGTAGTGTAGTAGTCGGTTTTTCTAAATGTATTTTGTGCCAACTGTAGGATTTTATTTACATATTTAGAGAATAAGTTTGTTGATTTCTCTCCCGTCTTTTCTTTAAAGTCAAGTTCCGAATCGTCTCCATGGATACGAACTTCATCCCTGTGGATCGAGTGGTGAGTTTAATTTATTTATTTAAGATTTATTTATTTATGTATCTATATATATGATTTATTTATATATAAATGATTTACTTATCTATATATATGATTTATATATCTATATAAATAAATCATATATATATACATATATAAATACATATATCATCTAGATATAAATAAATATATCATATATATATATACTGTATATACACAGACATATATATATTAAATAAATGATATATATATACACACATATATATAAATAAATCGTATACACATATATATATGTATATAAATAAATGATATATATATGTGAGTGTACTCATGCAGTCTGGCGGTCTCTCTGTATTCTGGCTGACGGCGTGGGCGGTGACAGCTGTTTGTTGCCGTAGAGACGGCGTGGGCGTGCGGCGCCGTGTGGAGCCGTGTGATAAACACGCTGTCGGGTTCATTTGGCAAACGGCGTGTCTGACCCGAACATCTGAGTCAATACGCGACTCGGGGCTTTTGGCTGAAAACACGGCGGCGTGCAGCAGGAAGATTAAATGTGTCGCAGGATGAGTTCAGGAACATCGGGACAACTCAGCCCTCACGGCCACCACGTCGTAACACATGAGGACCTGGAGACCCCTATACAGCTCTGGTAGAGACCTGTCAATCACCCGGTAGCCCCGCCCCTAAACGATGACATCATGCTGTACAGAAGAAGACTTGAAACTAGAGACTGAGACATAAACTCATGTTGACAATGTTTACTGAGGGAATACATCAAGAGAAGTAGAGTCACTATATAGACTTCTATACAACCAGAGGAGCCCCCTGGTGGTCAGGAGAGAGAATGCAGCTTTAACACATGAAGCATAGACTTCTATACAACCAGAGGAGCCCCCTGGTGGTCAGGAGAGAGAATGCAGCTTTAACACATGAAGCATAGACTTCTATACAACCAGAGGAGCCCCCTGGTGGTCAGGAGAGAGAATGCAGCTTTAACACATGAAGCATAGACTTCTATACAACCAGAGGAGTCGCCCCCTGGTGGTCAGGAGAGAGAATGCAGCTTTAACACACGAAGCGTAGACTTCTATACAACCAGAGGCGTCGCCCCTTGGTCAGGAGAGAGAATGCAGCTTTAACACATGAAGCATAGACTTCTATACAACCAGAGGAGCCCCCTGGTGGTCAGGAGAGAGAATGCAGCTTTAACACACGAAGCGTAGACTTCTATACAACCAGAGGCGTCGCCCCTTCTTCTTTCACTCCCTTTGTTCTCGTGTCTCACTAAGTCTCTCTCGAAGTCTCTTTTGTGGCTCCTGGGCCTCGGCCCTCTTTCCTCTTGACGTTTCTCAGAGCCGTTTTGTTCCGGCTCGTCTCGTCTGGGTCGGTCTGAACATTCAGAAAACGGGTCGATGAACACAGGAGTTTCCCTCGGGACAGAAGTCTGCTGCTGTTCACACGATCCGACTGTACAGCGCTTCTGTTTATTGAAATATGAGTTCATCCTGGAACAATAGTCGTACTAGTTATACACATGTATTTTACTTTATTGCACAAATGCCTTTTACAGCTTATTAACTTGTGTACAATTGTTTTTCTCTTTTTCAGTATAAATTGGTGGAGCTCCAGGTAAGTTATTATTATTATTATTGTTATTATTATTATCTTATGAACCCCAGCATGGCTCCTCTCCTGCTGTTTATCGATAACCCCAAAGCTCCACTAAGATAAAAGAGGACAAGAGTCCTAGTGAGGACGCTTAGTCGTCTCCTTTAGACTCTTTAGGATTCACCAGCGGGGCGTTCACTGACCTGGTTTATATCAGTTACAGGAAGTTCAAAAGTTCTGACTCACGTCTGTGTTTCGGGACTCAGACAGAATAATTGAGGGCGTCTAGTTTAGAGATGTGATCTTGTCCTCCAGGGATCGGGAGGAGTCCTCATGGATCCTTCAGGAGGATCCGGGGGGGGGGGGGGGGGGCGACTCCTTTCACACGATGACGAGGGTCAACTTCATCTCAAATAACATTCATTCATTTATTTTTGTCATATTATTTTTAAGACCAACACGAAGCCCCAATGTTCAGGATTCTAGTCCCTTTTGATTTTGGCGGCCTCTAGTGGTCAGAACCACGAGGCGTATTATATCGTAGAAACCCAGACGGCCATCGGCGGCCATCTTGTATCTGTCCTAAAGGTGCGTTCACACCAAAAGCGAAACTATTTTTCGCGTCGCCCAAAACGCGTAAGTTTACTCGCTCGACCGTTCACCGGGGGCGGGGCTTATCTCCGTGTCTCGTCTCCGTAAAGACCGTTATCATCTCCTCCATCCACCAGAATAACTCACCACTAGTTCTGCTTTATACTTGTTGTGGACGTCCCACACACTGACGCCCTCGTGTTTGGGTTGATGACATTAATATCATATATATATATATATTTATATATGACATCACCCGTAGGCTCACTCAGCTCGGTCACTTTCACCGATGAAGTTACTGTTACGCCTGAAAGATTTCCGCTTCCAGCTACGAGAGAGAACTCAAGAGCCGATTGGCCCGAGTTGCGAGATGACGCCTCAAAGTTGAAATATTTCAACTCCGGGTGAAAATTGCGCCGCTGGAAACTTGTTGCCCCAAACGCCCGGAAAAATATCGCGTATATCGCAGCCACGCGCGTCTGTACGTTGACTTCTCATGGGATTTGGTCGCGCAAAAAAATATTTTTGCTTTTGGTGTGAACGCACCTTTAGGACCCCGAGTCAAACCGCGTCGCCCAGTGGCTGGACCGGGCCGGCGGCGGCGGCATCCTGGACCTGTCCCACCCGGTGATCGCCGAGGCGGCTCAGGGGAGCTACACCATCACCGCCACCACGGGCCGAGGGGAGCGGACCTCCCACAGCTTCGACATCAAGGAATACGGTTCGGCGGCAACAAATTATATCTGTAATTTACCCAAAATCAAGTGTTTAAACATTTGTATGTATGATTTTTCATTGTTTTGCTTTCAGTTTTGCCAAAGTTTGAAGTGACGGTGGAGCTCCCCGCCGTGATCACCATCCTGGACAAAGAGGCAACGCTGAAGATTTGTGGAAAGTCAGTCCCCCAATGAAACACGAGGTTGACGTTTAGGACAGAAGCCTTTAAAAAGAATTCTCCTCGTTTAAAGATAAACCCGAGGCTCTTTTTCTATTCTTAAAAATGGCAAAAGTAAAATATAGAGCATATCAAGCTAGCAGCTAACGGTAAGCGCAACAAGAAAAGATAAAGAGCTTGAGATGAAGATAAAATAGGAGTACTAGTTCTACACATCCAGAGCCAGCAGACAACAACAACAACAACAACAACAAACAATATACAAAATGAAGTTACAAAATAAAAGGAATAAAGTTCAAGTAATAAAATGAAACGTTAGCTACCCGGTGGCGCAAACGGACCATAAAATAAGGCCCGCTTTATGGGCGGGGCTTCAAAGTGATTGACAGGTCGACACCAGAGACCTGTCAATCACTTCTCTACGTCACGCCTCCTCAGTCCAGATATGGTCACTTCCTGTTCGCCGGTTGCAAAATCCAAGATGGCGACGGCGGTGATCCAAGATGGCGTCACAATGACGACGTCCACAGTCTACGATATGACCCCACGCTTTATTGATGCACAGAGCGGCCATCTTGGAGTCCGAGGTCTGGGTGGGTGGGGGGGGGTGGAGTTCATGACGTAATGACGGACTTTGTGCTGCTGCTTTCTCCGTGAACTCCACACTTCTACGGGACGACACGAGCATGAAATGCTCAAATCAAATCTCTGAAAATCCTCCGTCTCTTTCCCGCGCTGCAGATACACTTTTGGGAAACCCGTCGTGGGCTCAGCCAAGGCGGAGCTCTGCAGGAGATCCAGACGGCACCGCTGGTCCTCGCCACGCCGACAGAAGGACGCGTGCCGGACGTACGAGATGACGGCGAGTACCGATCCGAACCGCCGCGCTCTGGAGGAGCCGTCTGTCCCCGGCTGGTGTTGAAGGGCCTCCTCTGTTCCAGACGGACAGAAGTGGTTGCGCCACACGGACCGTGAAGCTGGAGGCGTTCGGCCTCAACGAGACCGCGTTCAGGGACACGTTCGAGGTGACTGCCGAGCTGCAGGAGGACGGCACGGGTGGGTCCACCGGGAGTCCGATCGCCGAGTCATCGCCGCCGCCGCCGGCTCCTGATGCTCCGTCTGTGTTTACCGCCACCTAGGGGTCGTTCTCAAAGGCTCTGCCCAGACCGGCTTCAGCGTGAGCGTGCGGACGGTGACCTTTGAGGACCTACCCGCGACCTACAAGCCCGGCATCCCATTGGAGGGGAAGGTAACGCCTCTTTTATACAATCGGTGTGCCGGCGTTCCCGGTCCCCAGAGGAGGGATTCAGTGTCGTTGGAGTTTTCGCGCTGCAGGAAGTGAAGTGATTCTAAACTCCCACGGTGGCTCGATTGATTGAATGAACTACGGTGATCATATTCAGGATCCCCAGAGGATGAATCTGTCCTTAGTGCCGCCGGCTTATCGACAACTCCACAGGCTGACGAGACGATAAGTTATCTCTGAGATGTTTGTCGAACATTCATGCTCTCCAGAGGTTGGTTAATCCGTCTACTTCTTACCAACCAGCAACAAGTCAAGAGCGGAAAACATCAAACTGATCACGTTCTTACTCACCAGAGGATGAACCCTTCGGATTTTGGACACGCCATTCGATCGGCTCTCGTGAAACAGATACCTCGTCCTCTAAAGGGCAGATTGCCTCGAATCCCTCTGAACACATTCGTGCTCCCGGGGGGGTTAACCCCTTAATGACCGGCGGCGAGGAGGGGAGCGTTTGAACGGCGGAGAGACGCGTCGAGTCGTTCTCGTCGCGTCGGGCGACCGATGAACTCGTGTTCGTCGGCTTCTGATTTCTGACGTGTTTGCAGGTCAAGTTGATCGGCGCCGACAAGCAGGCCGTCGCCAACGAGGCGGTGTACCTGTCCAGCCACGGGACCGCGACCGCCACGGTCACCACGGACTTGAGGGGCGTGGCCTTCTTCTCTCTGGACACCGCCCTCTGGAACAACACCGTGTTCATAAATGTCCGTTTGCTACGAGAACTGTTTTCAATGCGGGTCGTGTTGGTGATGACGAGACCTTTTTTTGTTGTTGACCTGTTGTTGTTGTTGTTGACAGGCGAGTCCTAGGAAGGAGGAGCCCGCGCGGTATTTCAGTCACGAGCGCCGACCGGAGTACAGGTCGGCCTCCGCGGAGGTCGTGCCAGTTTACTCCAAGAGCGACAGCGTGGTGACGCTCGTGCCGCCGCGGGCAGAGCTCGCTTGCGACGAAGACGCGACGGTGCGCGCTCGGTACATCATCCAGGGGGCGGAGCTAAAGAAGGGACAGGAGGCCGTCGACTTCTTTTACCTGGTAAGAATTTCTATCGTGTTTTAAAAATCCCTTCGATCACAAGTCGCGACTTCATTACGCTAACGTCGAGTCGACGGTGATTAAAGGACTCCTCCAGAAGTCTTTCTTTATTTGATGTGCATTGACTGCATTCCAGAATTGTTTGTGATGCCGTTGTTTCTCTGCAGGTGATGTCCAGAGGGGGGATCGTGCAGCACGGCCGCGTCCCAGTGGCCGTTACAGCAGGAACTGGTACGAACTGTCCATGAGACCACCAGGGGGCAACTCCTCTGGTTGTATAGAAGTCTATGCTTCATGTGTTAGAGCTGCATTCTCTCTCCTGACCACCAGGGGGCGACTCCTCTGGATGTATAATAGATAATATATAGATAACATATACAGGACTGTCTCAGAAAATTAGAATATTGTGATGAAGTTCTTTATTTTCTGTAATGCAATTAAAAAAACAAAAATGTCATGCATTCTGGATTCATTACAAATCAACTGAAATATTGCAAGCCTTTTATTCTTTTAATATTGCTGATTATGGCTTACAGCTTAAGAAAACTCTAAAATCCTATCTCATAAAATTGTAATATTTCCTCAGACCAAGTAAAAAAAAAGATTTATAACAGCTGAGTGTTTTTCAAGGCTCAGGAAACCCTTGCAGGTGTTTCGAGTTAATTAGACAATTCAAGTGATTTGTTTAATACCCTACTAGTATACTTTTTCATGATATTCTAATATTTAGAGATAGGATATTTGAGTTTTCTTAAGCTGTAAGCCATAATCAGCAATATTAAAAGAATAAAAGGCTTGCAATATTTCAGTTGATTTGTAATGAATCCAGAATGCATGACATTTTTGTTTTTTTAATTGCATTGCAGAAAATAAAGAACTTCATCACAATATTCTAATTTTCTGAGACAGTCCTGTATATATATATATATATATATATAATAAATGGATAATATATAAATAATATATATATAATATATATATAATAATAAATAGATAATATATATATATAATTTATAGATAATATATAGATAGTATATATATAGATAATAAATAGATAATATATATATATATAATATATAGATAATAAATACATAATATATCGATAATATATAGTGGATCTGCATCGTCTAGCTCACACAGCGATCAATAATTAATAAAGAAACGTGATCATGGATCTAAAAGTTATATTTGCTCCTTGACGTTTAGCTTTATGTTTGCTATGAGAACTGACCACCAGGGTATAGTATTGTTGTTGTGTTGTTTGTGTTTGGATGGTACACAACAGCTTTCTCTGCCTCTCTTCAGTCAACAAAGGAGAGATGTCCGTGACGCTGCACCGGGTCACCGACCTGGCGCCGGTGGCCCAGCTGGTGGTCTACGCCGTGATGCCCGGCGGCGCCGTGGTGGCCGACAGCCACGACTTCCCCGTGCAGCTCTGCCTCAACAACAAGGTACCGCCCCAAACATCGCTTTAATAACGGGCGGTTGTGAGGCGTCCTACCCCCGGTGGACAGTCCATGGTTCACATCACAGAGTAAACCAAGTGGTCAAGACTTCATGAGGTTTCTCTAGTCCCTGATGGTCATGTGACTGTGTAAACAACTAATCCGTGTTTAGACCTACAGGAGGGGAGCTAGTAATGTTAGCAGCACTGCTAACAGTGAGACAATATATATATATATCTATATAATATATAGATATATATATATAATATAAAGACAATATATATAATATATAGACTATATATATATAGACAATACATATAATATATAGACTATATATATATAATATATAGACAATACATATAATATATAGACAATATATATAGACAATATATAGTGGATCCTTTCAGACAAGCTGCACCTTCTAGCTCACATGGATCTGTGAATATTGATCACCAGCGATCAATAATTAGTACAAAACGTGATCATGGATTTAAAAGTAGTATTTGCTCCTCGACGTTTAGCTTTATGTTCTGAACCGTGAGCTCTAACCCAATGGCTCCTCCTCCTCCTCCTCCTGAGCAGGTGACCCTGAGGTTCTCCTCTCAGCAGGAGCTCCCTGCGGGGAGGACCCGGCTCCTCCTGCGGGCCGCTCCCGGCTCCCTGTGCTCGGTCCGGGCCGTGGACCAGAGCGTCCTGCTGCTGCAGCCGGAGAGAGAGCTCAGCGTGGCCCAGGTAGGGCTGCTCGCCGCTGGCTCCGCCCACATGGCACATGGCTCCGCCCACTTTGACGTGTGGGTGTGTGTGTAGGTGTACAGCCGCCTGCCCCTCCAGAAGCTGAGTGGCTACTCTCCTGACGTGGAGGATCCGTCTTCCCGTCTGGACTGCAATAGTTTCATGAGACCAGAACCCAAGAACGACGTCTACACCGTCTTCAAAGTACACTTTGATATATTTATTTATATATGTATTTACTTATATATAATATATGTGTGTGTTTATTTATGTATAGTTATTTATATATATATATGTATGTATTTATATAATATAGGTGTGTGTGTATATATATATATATTTATAAACCTGTATATATTTATATAATATTTATTTTGATATTAATACATCTAAATTTACATATTTATATATATTAATATATAATTATATTTACATAAATATGTATATATGTATTTATTTATATAATATTTATATATGTATACATCTATATATTTATATTCCATAAAAATATATATATGTATATTTAAATATATATATATAAATAAATGTGTTGTTGTTTATCATATCCCTTCATAAAGATTCTCTTGTTTCCTTTCCTAGTCAATAGGAGTCAAACTGTTGACCAACTCCGATGTGAAAGGACCTCGAGAATGTTACGAAGCGTTCATGTACGACGACGGTACGTCCTGTTCTCCCACAATGCACCTTGTTCCTATAGGCCACAACATTATGTAAATTTTCAGACCGCGGTGCTGGTTCTGCTGCTGGTGCTCGTGTTAAAATGGCGGAGGTATACATGGAGCCCAATGTGGTCGAGCCCGAGGCCGGACCGGCCCAGGACTCTGTTAGAACCTACTTCCCCGAGACCTGGATCTGGGACCTGGTGCCCGTCGGGTGAGTCCAGTCATGTAACCCGACCTTTCATTTGTACGTCTTCCTAGATGTCCAAGACTCTCCGGTCTCCATGGCCCACGAGATGCCAATGGCAGGTATTCTGCCGAGACGCAAGGAGGAGAAGAAGGAGGTGCAGACGGTCCGGACCTACTTCCCCGAGACCTGGATCTGGGACCTGGTTCCTGTCGGGTAAAAATCAGCAAGGACGGCGACTCCTCTGGTTGTATAGAAGTCTATGCTTCATGTGTTAAAGCTGCATTCTCTCTCCCGACAACCAGGGGGCGACTCTGGTCGTATAGAAGTCTATGCTTCATGTGTTAAAGCTGCATTCTCTCTCCTGACCACCAGGGGGCGACTCCTCTGGTTGTATAGAAGTCTATGCTTCATGTGTTAAAGCGGCATTATCTCTCCTGACCACCAGGGGGCGACTCCTCTGGTTGTATAGAAGTCTATGCTTCATGTGTTAAAGCTGCATTCTCTCTCCTGACCACCAGGGGGCGACTCCTCTGGTTGTATAGAAGTCTCTGCTTCATGTGTTAAAGCTGCATTCTCTCTCCCGACCACCAGGGGGTGACTCCTCTGGTTGTATAGAAGTCTATGCTTCATGTGTTACAGCTGCATTCTCTCTCCCGACCACCAGGGGGCGACTCCTCTGGTTGTATAGAAGTCTAGTTTAGTAGGACCCTGATGAAACCCGTCTTCTGTCCCGTGGCTCCTCAGCGCCGGCGGCTCGGTGGAGGTGGAGCAGACGGTCCCCGACACCGTCACCCGGTGGGCGGCGTCGGCGTTCTGCGTGGCGGCGGCGGGCTTCGGCGTGGCGCCCGGCGTCGGGCTGACGGCCTTCCAGCCGTTCTTCGTGAGCCTCACGCTGCCGTACTCGGTGGTCCGGGGCGAGGCCTTCGCCCTGAAGGCCACCGTCTTCAACTACCTCTCCAAGTGCATCATGGTAAACGCTCCGGAGGCCGTCGCCACGGTAACCGTCGTCCGGTGGCCACGTTTCACATGTGGTGCGTCCGCAGGTGAACGTCACGCTGGCCGAGTCCGACCGCTACGCCGCCGCGGCCTGCGCCGGCTGCCTCTACAGTGTGTGTGTGTGTGGAGGGGACAGCCGGACCTTCTCCTGGACCCTCAGCCCCACGGCTCTGGGTACTCACCTCCACCTGAGGAACCTCCACCTGAGGAACCTGTTCTTCACCTTTTTACATGGATCACTTATTTAGTGTTTGAAAGATTATTATTTATTAATTTGTATTACTAGAGATGAACATCAATATGACTGATAATGATAGATTGTTATTATAGTTATTATATATAATAATAATATATATTATAATAATAATACATATATAATACTATATATTATAATAACAACATATATTATAACAACATATATTAATAATATATATTATAATAACAACATATATTAATAATATATATAATAATAATATAATAATAATACAATATGTTATAATATTAATAATACAATATAATAATAATATATATTATAATAATAATATATAGTACAATGACAACATATATTAATAATAATATATAATAATACAATATAATAATACAATATATTATAATTTTAATATATTAAATAATACAATATAATAATAATATATATAATAATAATAATAATATATGTTATGTTAATAATATATATTATTGGAACAAATGAATTAATAAAACACAGACGAAGCTCTCGTCATTTTAATTTTCTCGTCTCCAGAACTAGAACTCCATGTTTGTTTCCTGGAAGATGAGACGAGCTAATTAATCTATTAATCTGTGTTAAGGGGCGCTGACAGCTGGGGGGGGGGGGGGGCTCTGATGACTGTCACCCCCCCCCTAACTCCTCCCCCCGAGGAATGCTGACAATCACTTGTACTATCAAGTCAGGTAGTACTGACGAAACACTCAGAAACCTCTCTGGGGGGGGGGGGGGGGGCAGCGGTATAATAAGGGAACAAATGGGGAGTAATGAGATGGGAGACAAACAGACGGGAAGGGATGGAGAATAATGAGTGAGAGCCTCCGTACAATTGTGTGTGTGTCTGTGTGTGTGTGTGGGTCTCTGTGTGTGTGTGTGTGTGTCTGTGTCTGTGTGTGTGTGTGTCTGTGTGTGTGTGTCTGTGTGTGTGTGTGTGTGTCTGTGTGTGTGTGTGTCTGTGTGTGTGTGTGTGTCTGTGTGTGTGTGTGTGTGTGTGTGTGTCTGTGTGTGTGTCTGTGTGTGTGTCTGTGTGTGTGTCTGTGTCTGTGTGTGTGTGTGTGTGTGTGTAGGTCAGGTGGACCTGCAGGTCAGCGCCGAGGCCCTGAGGACCGGCTCCCTGTGTGGTAACGAGGTGGCCATCGTCCCCGACGCGGGCCGGATCGACACGGTGGTTCGAACCCTGCTGGTGCAGGTGAGTGTGTTCTCACACTCACACACACACACACACACACACACACACACACACACACACACACACACACACACACACATACACACACACACACACATGCACCTGTTTGAAGCACTTATGTCTCTTCCTGAAGGCTGAAGGAACGCCACAGATGGTCAGCCACAACGCTGTGCTGTGTCCTAAAGGTGAGCACACACACACACACACACAGAGACACACACAGACGCACACACACACACACAGACGCACACACACAGACACACACACACAGACACACACACACACACAGACACACACACACACACACAGAGACACACACAGACACACACAGACGCACACACACACACAGAGACACACACACACATTGAAACAAGGACTCGTTTCATTAATTCTCACAACAGGAACAACGCTGCTGTTAGCTTAGCCTAGCTTAGCTTAGCGTAAAGACTGTAAACAGGTGGAAGCTGCTAGCCTGATTAATCAAATCAAATATAATGGGTGAGCTTCAAAAGGTAAATGCTAAGCTCAGGTTTTATGCTAAGCTAAGGTTTTATGCTAAGCTAACGAGCTACGTCTGTGCAGGCGGGTCCGTGGAGAAGAACGTCTCCCTGGTGCTGCCCCACAGCGCCGTGGAGGGATCGGCCCGGGCCTCCGTCTCCGTCCTGGGTTAGTGGACCAGACGAGACCACATGAGACCAGATGAGACCAGATGAGACCAGACGAGACCAGATGAGACCAGATGAGACTAGATGAGACCACATGAGACCAGATGAGACTAGATGGACTAAATGAGACCAGATGAGACTAGATGAGACTAGATGAGACCAGATGGACTAAATGAGACCAGATGAGACCAGATGGACTAAATGAGACCAGATGAGACCAGATGGACTAAATGAGACCAGATGAGACTAGATGGACCAGATGGACCAGATGAGACTAGATGGACCAGATGGGACTAGATGAGACTAGATGAGACTAGATGGACCAGATGAGACTAGATGGACCAGATGAGACTAGATGAGACCAGATGAGACTAGATGGACCAGATGGACTAGATGAGACTAGATGAGACTAGATGGACCAGATGAGACTAGATGGACCAGATGGACTAGATGAGACTAGATGAGACTAGATGGACCAGATGAGACTAGATGGACCAGATGGACTAGATGGACCAGATGGACTAGATGAGACTAGATGGACCAAATGAGACCAGATGAGACTAGATGGACCAGATGGACTAGATGAGACTAGATGGACCAGATGGACTAGATGGACCAGATGAGACTAGATGGACCAGATGAGACTAGATGAGACCAGATGAGACTAGATGGACCAGATGAGACTAGATGGACCAGATGAGACTAGATGAGACTAGATGAGACCAGATGGACTAGGTGAGACCAGATGAGACTAGATGGACCAGATGAGACTAGATGGACCAGACTAGACCAGATGAGACCAGATTAGACCAGATGGACCACATGAGACTGACTAGAGCCTCCCCCCCCCCACCCCCAGGGGACCTGATGGGCCGGGCCATGAAGAACCTGGACCGGCTGCTGGCCATGCCGTACGGCTGTGGGGAGCAGAACATGCTGCTCTTCGCGCCCAACGTCTTCATCCTGGACTACCTGAAGACCACCGGCCAGCTGACCCGGGCCATCCGGGACCGGGCCACACGCTTCCTGGAGAGCGGTGAGCGAGGAGGCCTCGTTTCACCCTTCAAAATAAAAGCCCTGCTCCTCCATGGAAACAGAACTCGTCTTTAAAATCAGTCATTAAATAGATTATGTTAACAAATATAAAATATAACACCTATGTTTATTTATATATATATATATATGTCTATTTATATTTCTGTATATATTTATATATCTAATTGTGTATATTTATATATGTGTGTGTGTATATATATATATATACACATATACGTGTATATATATGTATATATATATATACATATAGACATATTAATATATATATATATTAATGTTTCCTGCTTCCTGTTTGTGTTTCCTGCTTCCTGTGTGTGTTTCCTGCTTCCTGTTTGTTTGTTTCCCGCTTCCTGTGTGTTCCAGGATACCAGAGGGAGCTCACCTACAAGCACGATGACGGCTCCTACAGCGCCTTCGGGAAGAGAGACGAGTCCGGGAACACCTGGTGAGGGACCTCGGTGACCTCTGACCTTTGTGACCTCAGGCCTCCGTGACCTCTGACCTTGGTGGCCTCTGACCTTTGAGATGCTGCTGATGAGTAAACACAGAGCCTCGGTTGTCATGCCAACATCGTATTTTAACTCGTGTGGAGCGACGAGGTTTCACGGAGCTCGTCGTGTGGTCCGACTTTTATTTTAAATATTCAGCATTTAAATGAGTTTAATTTTATTTAATGTAGGAAGTTAATAGTAAAGTTTAGTTTCATTAAAAAGCCCAAAAGCTGCGATCCAATAAACCAGAATATGTATTTATGTTCTCTTGATGAACAGAGGTTACATCATCACACATCACACACACACACACACACTCTCTCTCCTGTTTGGCGTCGACATCCTAATAATTTAGTTTTTCGTTGGTCTGCCAGAAAATATTATTATTTGCATTTAATGCGCTTAAAGCTCCGTGCCTCGGGGTTTGTGTGTCCTCTCAAGTGTTTAATTAAATTCTCTCTCTCTCTGTCTCTCTCTCTCTCTCTCTCTCTCTAGGCTGACCTCCTTTGTGCTGAAGTCCTTCGGGGGGGCGAGGTCGTACATCTTTGTGGACGAGGGTCACATGACCTCGGCCCGCCGCTGGCTGTCGGGCCTCCAGCGCGCCGATGGCTGCGTGCGCTCGGTGGGGAAGCTGCTGCACAACGGCATGAAGGTACCGGACCCCCAGACCCCCGTGGACCAGGACCCCCAGACCCCCGTGGACCAGGACCCCCAAACCCCCGTAGACCAGGACCCCCAGACCCCCGTGGACCAGGACCCCCAAACCCCCGTAGACCAGGACCCCCGTAGACCAGGACCCCGGTAGACCAGGACCCCCGTAGACCAGGACCCCCAGACCCCCGTGGACCAGGACCCCCAAACCCCCGTAGACCAGGACCCCCGTAGACCAGGACCCCCGTGGACCAGGACCCCCAGACCACCAGAAGCTCCTCTGAGCCTCTTCAGTTCTTGTGGTTGCCGTGACGACGTTCTTCTCTCTCCTCAGGGAGGCGTGAGCGACGACGTGTCGCTGACGGCGTACATCATCGCCGCCCTGCTGGAGCTCCACGGCAACGCCACGGTGAGGAGGAGGAGTCTTCTCCTTCCTCTCCTTTTTCTTCATCCTCCTCTTCATTTTCTTTCTCTTCCTTATTACTCGTTGTCTTCCTTCTCCTCCTCTTCTTATTTCTCTTCCTCCTCTGGTAGATTTGCTGAGTCGTCTCTTTTCTTCATGACTTCAGGATTCTGTCTGCTGTGTTTTAGTGAATAATTTAATATTCATTATGATATTTTATGTTTTGAGTTACTCATAATTATTTTCTAACTCCTGACAAACTAAAGCTGGAGGTCAAAGGTCACTGTTACTCCAGATAGGAAGTCAGATTTAGGACTCGTTAAGATTAATACTAATATAATAATATCTATAAGTCTCCAGAATAATTCACATCAAATCAATCAACTATATTTAATATTATTATTTTTGTATTTATTTTTCTTTTATATTTGTTGTATATATTATATTAAATATATATAATATTATATATTTATTATTACCTGTTTAAATGCTGCTGCAGTGAAACAACGTATCCTTTGATCTTCATCTTTAAACCGATGATGGTGATGATAATGATGATGGTTAACTTATTGGACCTGTGGGGGTCTCGGTGCTGCAGGACCTCGTGGTGCAGAAGGGCCTGAGCTGCCTGAGGGAAGCGGTGTCCGGCAAGGTGGACCCCCGAGACCCCCGGGACCCCCTGGACCACCTGTACACCACGGCCCTGATGGCCTACACCTTCGCTCTGGCCGGAGACGCGGAGATGAAGAGCAAGCTCGTCACTCACCTGCATCACAAGTCTGACACCCGAGGTGAGCCACCCACAGGGGGCGCCGGAGTCCGCGGCTCCTCGCCGTGACCCGGTTCACGAGACTCTTCTGACCGGCAGGCGGCACCCGCCACTGGACCAGAGCCGGGGCTTCTGGGAAATCCCTGGACTCCCTGGAGGTGGAGATGACGGCGTACGTGCTGCTGGCGCTGCTCTCCGGCCCGCCCACGCCGGGCTTCGGCCTGGACTACTCCTCTGGGATCGTCCGCTGGCTCACCCAGAACCAGAACCCGTACGGGGGGTTCTCCTCCACGCAGGTGAGAGCGGATCACGGGGGGGGGGGGGGGGGGGGGGGTCCGAGGCTTCAACCGGCGCTCTCTCCTCAGGACACCGTGGTGGCCCTCCAGGCTCTGGCCAAGTACGGCGCCGCCACCTACAGCGCGCAGGGCGTCACCACGGTGACGGTGGCGGCGCCGGGCGGCGGCGCCCCCGACCGAGAGTTCAGGGTGGAGCAGAGCAACCGGCTGCTGTACCAGGAGGAGCCGCTGAGCCGGGTCCCCGGGGACTACGTGGTCCGGGCCGAGGGCCAGAGCTGCGTGCTGACTCAGGTACGAGACCCAGGACCAGGACCAGTACCAGGACCAGGACCCGGACCAGGACCAGGACCAGGACCAGGGTGACATCACCAACGTGTCACTAATGGTCGTGTCTCCTTAGATCTCGTTGCACTACAATGTCCCGCCTCCTCCTGACTCCTCCTCCTTCAACATCTCCACTGACATCATCGCCAAATGCAACATCAGCCGGCCTCAAGTCATCCTGGTGGTGACGGTCAGGTACTGCATGCACGTCTGTCCGTCCACATAACACGCCAACAGACACTATAATATGTAGAGATATAAGGTCACCTGTCTTGACCCAAAGGTCCCCCGTCGTGACCTTTTTTAAGCTTCAAGTTTCTATTCCGCTTTTTAAAGTTGGAGATGTGACGGTGACCCACCGCCGCCAGCCACCAGGCGGTATCACGTTGATAGAGCAAACGCCAACAAATATGTATTTAATAAAGAATACTTGAGGAGAGAAAAGAGTTTGTAAAGCATTGCATCCATATTTAATAAGCTTTCACTTTGGACTTATAAATAATAATATTAATGCAACAAAACACAATAAATAGACGTAGAGGTTCCGCCTTAAATAATCATATTAATAAGTATAGAAGTGAATGTTCAGCATGTTATTCACCACAGTGTGTGTGTGTGTGTGTGTGTAGGTACCAGGGCAGGCGAGAGGAGACCAACATGGTGCTCATCAACATCAAGCTGCTCTCCGGATACGCTCTGCACCCGTCGTCCCTGCAGCTGGTCGGTTGAGACGGTAAATGAACGAAAGCCTCGTCTTCCTCGGTCCCCTGACGTTCTTCCTCGTGTCTCGCAGCTGAAGCAGGTCGACGGCGTGCGGCGCGTGGACGTGGAGGACGGCTTCGTCAACATCTACGTCCGAGAGGTGCGGAGCTCCGAACGCCGTCGAGCCACATCGCTCAGGAGGGAGGAGGGAATAACTCGAGTGGTTTTGCATCTGCAGATGAAGAAGAGCGAGGAGAGGACTCACCTCCTGACCCTGGAGGAGGACGTGCCCGTCAGGAACCTGAAGCCGGCCGTGGTCAAGGTCTACGACTACTACCAGACAAGTAAGAGCCTCGCGGCTCCTCGTCGACTGTGCAGACGAGGATGCCCTCGGCGTTCGTTGGTCCTGGCTGGTGGAGAATAAACCGGTGGACCTTGAACGCACCGCCGGCTGCATTTCTTCTGACGTTTGTTTTTGTTTCCAGGCGACGAGGCCGTCACGGACTACACGTCCCCCTGTGGAGAGCGTGAGTATTACACATCGGGGATGGCGTTAGTGACTTAGAGGCTCCACTAAAGTGTAAAACCTCTAGAGGACAATTCCTTGTGTTTTAGGTTTTTTAAATAAATAAGAATTTAAAAACTAAAGCGAAGATTTTAAAAATGTTACTCGTGCAAAAGGTTCAAATGGATCAACTTGAATCTGCATGAACGACGACATCATTTACCACAAAGAGGCTTCTTCTGTGGTAAATGATGAAGCAGACGTGGCCTTTATCGCCACCTACTGGCCGTAAAAATATATAATCGTCAAGACGGTCTTAATTTATCCAGAAAGCAAATGAATCGTATCAAAACGCATCGTTCCAACCAAACTACTGGAACGTTATTTAGTTTTAACGTTAATAACTTGAAGTGTTTTCCTTCCAGACGACGACGTCAACGAGCTGTAGTCTTCGTGGGAATCGTCGTCTCTCCGTTGGAAGAAAGAAACGTTGTTTAGTTGTTTGATTCCTCTTCTTAGAACACATTTTAAACTTCTTGTTCCTCGTTGGAATTGAACCAACAACCCGCTGAGTTCCAGAAAGCAGACGACACTAACAGTTCTGTTTTGAATAGATTTGACAAAATCCATATAATTCATACGTGAAGTCACCGCATGAGACGCACAGGGAACCAATAACACGTACGGCCCGGGTATTGATCCATTGTGTGTGTGTGTGTGCGACACAGGATCTGGAGGTGAGTCATTCTGTACCAGTTTTTAAAAAACAACGGTAGATTGACACGTCGCTACCAGACAATATGAAATGTAACCGACAATAAAACGTTCTAAAATGACAAATGTAAAAATTGTACTTCTCTTTAATACAATACTGTTTCAATCAATAGCACGAGTAGTATTCATTTATTTTATCCTTTTTACAGCATATTTCCTTTCTTTTCAACATCGACAACCACGTATTAACCGGCTAACGTAGTTACCGGCTAATGTAGTCACTGGCTAACGTAGTTACCGGCTAAGTAGTTCCTGGCTAATGTAGTCACCGGTTAACGTAGTCACCGGCTAAATTATTTACCGGCTAATGTTTTCACCGGCTAACGTATTTACCGGCTAACGTAGTTACTGGCTAATGTAGTCACCGGTTAACGTATTTACCAGCTAATGTAGTCACCAGGTAACAGTCACCAGCTAACGTCTTTACCGGCTAATGTAGTCACCGGCTAACGTATTTACCGGCTAACGTAGTTACTGGCTAATGTAGTCACCGGTTAACGTATTTACCAGCTAATGTAGTCACCAGCTAACGTCTTTACCGGCTAATGTAGTCACCGGCTAACGTCTTTACCGGTTAACGTGTTTACCACCTACGATCCACAGACGTGATGTAACGGCCTCGCCGGTGTTGGGTAGTTTTGGTTTGCGGGGGAAGTAGAGAATATATTAAGGTCTTCTTCTTTTCATTTTTTAAAGAAGTGAAGGCATCGCTATCTCAGGCACCACAACCATAAATTACCATCACATGAAACTAAACGACGGCGCCACATGCTCAGAACATCACAGCGTACTTTTAAAAAACGATGAACGGCCTCCGGCGTCCCGCCGATCGTTCGGAACGCGCCGATGGAAACTCGCCGCCTCGGCTCACAGTGGGGAGTCGCTGACGCGTGAAGTTAAACATTTCGTGAAGACTTTTAGGTAATAAGGCAAACGACTACAATCAATATTTAAATATATATATATTTATATTATACCAAAATCTCCACCAGTATCTAGTGTCGTATCACCATTTATTTTTTCTCTAATCTAAGACGTCAAATTCACGTCACTCGCATTTTCGCTCCAGTCGAAATATTTTATTTGTTGCGTCAGATGTCGTAAAATAATAAACCGTCCGGGAGCTACGTCATTAGCTCAGCGTAGCTTAGCATCGACAAAACTCCATTCAGGAAACCAGCAAGAGAAACCAACATGAACTCAGACGTCATAATAATCTGTATTATTCTACCGTCAAGAGTCCCAACGATCACTAATCATGTAGATTGACGACTGAACTCGTAAGCCCCGCCCACTGCTCGGGGCCGTCGTCATGACGACGCCTCGTACGAACCCGTCCGCCCCGTCGCCGCTCAGGTGACACGCGGAGAATCATACGATCTCATGAACAACAGTCAAGGCACAGCTCAGAATTAACCATCGAGTGGAGCCTGGTCGCTGCAGCGCCCCCTGGTGGCTCAGGCCG
This sequence comes from Pseudoliparis swirei, assembly GCF_029220125.1. Classification (NCBI taxonomy): domain Eukaryota; kingdom Metazoa; phylum Chordata; class Actinopteri; order Perciformes; family Liparidae; genus Pseudoliparis; species Pseudoliparis swirei. The sequence goes on from NC_079407.1 coordinate 1,914,492, forward strand.
GCAGTGACGGTGACGCTACGGTCCGACCAATAAACCGGGCGTTCGATACCGCCCCGTCCTCCAGTCAGGAAATAATGCTCGTCAACTTTAAGAGTTAACATTTTAAAACATTTAAGTAAATATTAAGCATTAAATATGAAGTATTTCCACGACTCATTTCCCGTTTCCATCCCATAATGCTCTAATGCAGCGGGTCCAGTAAATCGATCGTCTTTAGCTTCTCCAGCTAGCAAGCTAACGTTATGTAGCAAGATGACGTCAATGACGTCGCAGAGTTTATATAATGCGACGTTTAATAACGAGTTCGCTCATTAGCCTCGTCGTTGTCCCCAGATGAACGACGCCAGGCTAGCTGGTCGTCAGTCCTTATGCTAAGCTAACTCCCTAGCATTCAGATAAGAGTGGAATAAATCGGCTACTTTTAGCTTAGCATAAAGACGCAACTGAAGCACAGCTCGTCATTTCTCTGTTTAATCAAATAACATGTTTCTGCTTCCTGTCTTTATGCTAAGCTAACAGTTTAGTTATTCTTTTATTATTTTGAGGTATTAACCCCGTATTGGTCGAACCATAGCGAGTCCTGTGGCGTCACGTGACCAGGAAGCAGCACCGAGGTGAGCTGGAACCGTCAGTTCTCATATATTTAACCCTTTGATTGAAACACTCAAAATAAACATTGGCATTATGTCGTTTGGCAATTTTCTCTAAGTAAAAAAAGAAATAAACAAAGAATACAAAAGATTCAACAAACAGGGACTAAAAGATCTCCATTTGGCAATATAGAAAAGTCTCTGACAGGTAAACACGTTGGTTTATACACAGGTGTGTGTGTGTGTGTGTGTGTGTGGCTACCTTTTTTCTATCCAAACTGAATCACGTAGAAAAATGTGGAGGTGAAAACAGTCAAATGAAAACGTGAGAGATTATAAAAAATATATAATAATTAAAGTAACAACAAGGCGCTGCGGACAGGAAACAGGAAGCGGCGCCTCAGTTCATGAACTGCGTGTACCCCTCCGCCCCGGTGACGATCACGTCCATCCAGATCCTCATGGCGTCCGCGGCCGGCGCCACCATGTAGTAGAGCCGGTCGTGGGTCTTCACGCAGAAGGTCAGGGACGGGTTCGGGCTCTGGGGGCAGAAGGGGGAGGAGCTAGAGTCAGACCTGGTTCTGGAGGACCCGCCTTACATTTGAAAGATGTTGACGGAGGTCGTTTAACCCCAAAGCATCAACATTTAGATTAATGTTTGTTATCAACATTATAAATTCATTAATTCAGGGAAGTTACAACATTTTAACCCCTGAATATAAAATACAGCACGATTCTCACACAGTAAATAATACAATAATTATAGCAAAAATATGGAATATATATATAAATACATATATATGTATATTTATTAAAACGTTCAAGCTTCCTGTCAGTTTCTCTGATTTGATGTCAGGTGACTTTTGGTCTCAGGTGAATCCGTCATGACGTCATAGTTTCAACGAGCAGCTCAGAATTATTATTTTTTATACAATCTGATTAAAATAAACAGTTTATTTGTGAGGTGACTTTAAATGAGGCGAAGAATAACTTTTCTGAATAATATATCACAACTCTCAGCTCAGTTTTGGCCGCTTGAAGCGTCCGTCACACATGGTGCGTTCAAGGACCGTTGGAGAGATGACAATCTGACAATAATGTCGGTTTTTAGAGCTTCTACTTTTTCTTAGTTTTTTTTAACCGTGTTTTACTCCGGAGGTTTTGGACTGTGAAGAAATGAACGACATAATGAAATGTGGTTCACACGGGGAGGGGCGGGG
>NC_079407.1:1921301-1948801 GCF_029220125.1 Pseudoliparis swirei
CACACCTACAGCCCAGAGTACTGCTGAGAGTACACACCTTCAGCCCAGAGTACAAGTACACACCTACAGCCCAGAGTACTGCTGAGAGTACAAGTACACACCTTCAGCCCAGAGTACAAGTACACACCTACAGACCAGAGTACTGCTGAGAGGACTCAGGTACTTTGTTTCAGAGAGTTCAGTTCACAGGACGCACAACAAGTATCTTCAGGTCTCTGAAGGAGAGAGGAGTCCAGACAGCATGTCGTCCACTTCAGTGATGAACACAAACACTTCATGTCTCCTCATGTCTCCTCCCTCCTCATGTCTCCTCTTTTCTCATGTCTCCTCATGTCTCCTCATGTCTCCTCTTTTCTCATGTCTCCTCCCTCCTCATGTCTCCTCTTTTCTCACATCTCCTCTTTTCTCATGTCTCCTCATGTCTCCTCATGTCTCCTCTTTTCTCATGTCTCCTCCCTCCTCATGTCTCCTCTTTGTCTCCTCCCTCCTCATGTCTCCTCCCTCCTCATGTCTCCTGAATGATCTCCTGGTCATTTAGCACTTCGTCTCCTTCATGAAGTCTGAAACATGGAGGCCGATAAGAATGATCGAAAGCCGGCGACTGAACCATCGATCCTCAAAACACAGAACCATCCATCACATGAAGGAGAACTCTCAGGAACACAGAACCATCCATCACATGAAGGAGAACTCAGGAACACAGAACCATCCATCACATGAAGGAGAACTCAGGAACACAGAACCATCCATCACATGAAGGAGAACTCAGGAACACAGAACCATCCATCACATGAAGGAGAACTCTCAGGAACACAGAACCACCAATCACATGAAGGAGAACTCTCAGAAACACAGAACCATCCATCACATGAAGGAGAACTCTCAGGAACACAGCACCATCCATCACATGAAGGAGAACTCTCAGGAACACAGAACCACCCATCACATGAAGGAGAACTCTCAGGAACACAGAACCACCCATCACATGAAGGAGAACTCTCAGGAACACAGCACCATCCATCACATGAAGGAGAACTCTCAGGAACACAGAACCATCCATCACATGAAGGAGAACTCAGGAACACAGAACCATCAATCACATGAAGGAGAACTCTCAGGAACACAGAACCATCCATCACATGAAGGAGAACTCTCAGAATCACAGAACCATCCATCACATGAAGGAGAACTCTCAGGAACACAGAACCATCCATCACATGAAGGAGAACTCTCAGAAACACAGAACCATCCATCACATGAAAGAGAACTCTCAGGAACACAGCACCATCCATCACATGAAGGAGAACTCTCAGGAACACAGAACCATCCATCACATGAAGGAGAACTCTCAGGAACACAGCACCATCCATCACATGAAGGAGAACTCTCAGAAACACAGAACCATCCATCACATGAAAGAGAACTCTCAGGAACACAGCACCATCCATCACATGAAGGAGAACTCAGGAATACAGAACCATCCATCACATGAAGGAGAACTCTCAGGAACACAGCACCATCCATCACATGAATGAGAACTCTCAGGAACACAGCACCATCCATCACATGAAGGAGAACTCTCAGGAACACAGAACCACCAATCACATGAAGGAGAACTCTCAGAAACACAGAACCATCCATCACATGAAGGAGAACTCTCAGGAACACAGCACCATCCATCACATGAAGGAGAACTCTCAGGAACACAGAACCACCCATCACATGAAGGAGAACTCTCAGGAACACAGAACCACCCATCACATGAAGGAGAACTCTCAGGAACACAGCACCATCCATCACATGAAGGAGAACTCTCAGGAACACAGAACCATCCATCACATGAAGGAGAACTCAGGAACACAGAACCATCAATCACATGAAGGAGAACTCTCAGGAACACAGAACCATCCATCACATGAAGGAGAACTCTCAGAATCACAGAACCATCCATCACATGAAGGAGAACTCTCAGGAACACAGAACCATCCATCACATGAAGGAGAACTCTCATGAACACAGAACCATCCATCACATGAAGGAGAACTCTCAGAAACACAGAACCATCCATCACATGAAAGAGAACTCTCAGGAACACAGCACCATCCATCACATGAAGGAGAACTCAGGAATACAGAACCATCCATCACATGAAGGAGAACTCTCAGGAACACAGCACCATCCATCACATGAAGGAGAACTCTCAGGAACACAGAACCACCAATCACATGAAGGAGAACTCTCAGAAACACAGAACCATCCATCACATGAAGGAGAACTCTCAGGAACACAGCACCATCCATCACATGAAGGAGAACTCTCAGGAACACAGAACCACCCATCACATGAAGGAGAACTCTCAGGAACACAGAACCACCCATCACATGAAGGAGAACTCTCAGGAACACAGCACCATCCATCACATGAAGGAGAACTCAGGAACACAGAACCATCCATCACATGAAGGAGAACTCTCACCCTGGACTCGATGAGTCTGGCCTTCTCCAGATGAGCCTCTCTCAGCATCTTCTCCATCTCCTCGATCTTCATGGCGTCCGCTCCTCCGACACTGGAGACACGACACGTTACCACATGTTACCACGACACATGTTACCACATGTTACCACGACACATGTTACCACGACACATGTTACCACATGTTACCACGACACATGTTACCACGACACATGTTACCACATGTTACCACGACACATGTTACCACGACACATGTTACCACGACACATGTTACCATGACACATGTTACCACATGTTACCACGACACATGTTACCACGACACATGTTACCACATGTTACCACGTTACCACGACAGATGTTACCACGTTACCACGACACATGTTACCACGTGTTACCACAACACATGTTACCACGACACATGTTACCACGTGTTACCACGACACATGTTACCACGACACATGTTACCACGTGTTACCACGACACATGTTACCACGTGTTACCACGACACATGTTACCATGACACATGTGTACTGTGTGTACTGTATGTACAGTGTGTACTGTGTACAGTGTGTACTGTGTGTAGTGTGTACTGTGTGTACAGTGTGTATTGTGTGTACTGTGTGTACTGTGTATTGTGTGTATTGTGTACTGTGTGTATTGTGTGTATTGTGTACTGTGTGTATTGTGTGTATTGTGTACTGTGTGTACTGTGTGTATTGTGTACTGTGTGTACTGTGTGTAGTGTGTGTATTGTGTACTGTGTGTATTGTGTACTGTGTGTACTGTGTGTAGTGTGTGTATTGTGTACTGTGTGTATTGTGTACTGTGTGTATTGTGTACTGTGTGTACTGTGTGTATTGTGTACTGTGTACAGTGTGTACTGTGTACAGTGTGTACTGTGTGTACTAGTACCTGCACATGTCTGGCGAGCAGGCCGAGTTGTTCCCCGTGGACACGCTGGTGTCCATGCTGTCGGAGCTCTCCAGGCTCAGCGTGTCGTAGGGCCGCTCGCCGCCGGGCGCCGGGTGGTGGTGCAGGATGGAGTGGTGGACCAGCGGCGGGGGGGCGGAGCCGTAGGCCGTGGCGGGGGAGTAGGAGGGCGGCGAGCCCCCGAGGTGGGACTGGGACCCGTGGAGCGCCTCCCACTGGCACTGAGCCTCCACCGCCGCCCGCTGCTTGAGCTCCAACAGACGGCGCCGCTGCTCCTCGATCACCTGGTGACCTGGGGGGGGGGGGCAATATGTCAGCATCTAATTATAACCATGGTCTACCCTCCAGGAGATCTACCCCTTGAGGAGGTCTACCCTTGAGGAGGTCTACCCTTGAGGAGGTCTACCCTCCAGGAGGTCTTCCCTTGAGGAGGTCTTCCCTCCAGGAGGTCTACCCTCCAGGAGGTCTACCCCTTGAGGAGGTCTTCCCTCCAGGAGGTCTACCCCTTGAGGAGGTCTACCCTCCAGGAGGTCTTCCCTCCAGGAGGTCTACCCTCCAGGAGGTCTTCCCTCCAGGAGGTCTACCCTCCAGGAGGTCTACCCTTGAGGAGGTCTACCCTCCAGGAGGTCTACCCTTGAGGAGGTCTACCCTCCAGGAGGTCTACCCTCCAGGTGCCGGTACCTTTCTGCTGCAGGGCGATCTGCCTCTTGACCTCGATGTCCTGCAGGGTCGCCGCCAGGTTCCTGGGCAGGCTGCCGGTGCTGCCGGCGGCCAGCAGGGGGCTCTGGGGTCAGACAAGAGGGTTCTGTTGAGTACCGGGTGCTGATGGTGGATTCTGGGCAAACCGAGGCTCCGCCCACATTTGAGATCACGCCCACCTTTGAGCTGCGCCCCAGCGTCGCCGCCCCGAGCTGCAGGGGGGAGGCAGAGCCGGACTTGGGTTGGTGATGGGGGGCCGGACCCGGGTCGCTGTCCAGCTTAGAGCGGAACACCTGAGGGAGGAGGAGGAGGAGCACCGTGAGGGAGGAGGAGCACCGTGAGGGAGGAGGAGGAGGAGGAGCACCGTGAGGGGGTCTTCATGGTCTCGGGTCTTCAGGTCCACGACCGGACCTGGAGGCGGACTCGCTGGCTGGGATCCAATCAGTGATCAGTATTTATCTTGTGACTTCAGAGAATCCGTAAAAATGACTCGAGGCTTTCAGGGAGTCTGGAGTGTCAATCAAGAGGTCTCAGACCCCGCCCCCCTGAGGCCACGCCCCCTGGCCGGCCGAGGCCCCGCCGACGTATTTCACAATGTGATTAACAGCGTGAAATAAAAGGATTTAATAAATCAAAAAGGTTCAACTAGAGGTTTAAAAATCAAAGACAGACAAGAAAATATCAGAGAACACACACACACACAGACACTCACAGAGACACACACAGAGACACACAGAGAGACACACACACAGAGACACAGACTTCCTGTTTTTGTGTGTGTAAAACAGGAAGTCTGTGCCTGTTCTACCTGACGGTTTGATTGTCAGAGTGAGGGAAGGACGAGGAGGCAATATGTGCACCACAAAGACATTTAGATATATTATAATAATATTAATATAATCTCCTTCACCGACATTCTGGAACTCCTGAGATCAAAGGAAACGTCCTCAGGGGTGATTATGATGGTTTTATGCAACTCGTTTCTTTTTAAGGCTTTTAGTCTTCTAGAAGGATTCTGTGAGTGCTGCTGCCCCCTGTGGACTAACGTGGTAGTGGAGGTTCTAAACACACACACACACACACACACACACACACACACTACCTGCAGCACCGGCCTGCGGCCCGACACACACTTGGCCGGCAGAGAGGGGTCAGCGAGGGGCCCGGAGCCGGACATCAGCCCCTGGTACCAGTGCTCTAAGTCTAACTTGGGGGGGCGCTGGAGACCACCAGACGGGAGAGACCAGAAGACCAGAGATTAGAGAGCATTCAAAGACAGTGGGAAACAAGAACCCTCAACAGATGCAATGGAGGAGTATTTTTGGGGGTGTTTCTATACTCTGCTTCAGCTTCAGGCTGCATCTTAAATCACATTGTGCAGCTGCATTGACCCACTTTTAAGATTTTAAACCATTTTAATGTCTTTAATTCCCTCGGAGCCAAAATGCATCTGGAACAACAATCAATGTGTTGCTTTAACACACATTTAGGATGAAGACGAGCTGTGGTTGGTTGCTTTATTCAAACGTTCATCGTTATCACTTCAAGAGGAAGTGACGAGACGTCGAGCCGCGGTCGTTTACCCAGAATGCCTTTCTGTCTTAAAGATGTTGGAGAAGGACTTTTGGGACGCAGCTATTCTGAGTTACTGGAGTCTGAAGCTGATTTAGAGAACAATGTCTGTTGCATACATATATATAATATATATATATCGTATGTATATATATATTTATGATATATATATATTATACGTATATTATATATTATATACATAATACATATATATATATAATATATTTATTATATTTAATAAATATGTTATATATATATATATATCTATTATATTTATAAAAAATATATATTTATATATATAATGAGTGGAAGGAGGAAGGAGGAAGGAAGGGAGGAAGGAAAGAAGGAAGCACACACCTCCACAGAGAGAGAGAGGGAGGAGCCATTGGGGGAGGAGAGGCAGGAGAAGACGGGGTCTCCGGCTCCGGACTGCAGGGGCTGGCGGAGCGGGGACGTCGGGGAAGACTCCACCTTCGGCATCCCATACATCTGACTCAACTGGTTCACTGTCACATACTCCTTCAGACAGACAGGCAGGCAGACAGGTAGGTAGACAGGTAGGTAGGTAGGTAGAGGGACAGACAGGAAGTGAAGGTACCTCGCCGGCTAATGCAGCGTCTTCAGTAAATGGGCGGCCGCTGGGGGCGGAGCCTCTGTTTTCACCGAGGACGCCGGCGCCGTACATCTTACACACGGCAGACAGCTTCATGTACTCCTGAGCAGGATGTACACACACACACACACACACACTTAATTAAATACATATTTGTTGGCGTTTACTCTATAAACGTGATACCGCAGCCAGCCACCAGGGGGCGATGGAGCACCGTCATATCTCCATCTTTAAAAAACTGAATAGAAACTAAAGAAGCTTAAAAAAGGTCACAGCGGGTGACCTTTGGGGTCACGGCGGGTGACCTTTGGGGTCACGACAGCTGACCTTTGGGGGGGAGGGGGTATTAGTCTGGTTACCTCTGCCGGGGCACAACTGACAGAGAGGGAGGGGTGCATGTGGGGGGGAGGGGCTGAACAGAGTGCATGCTGGGAGGAGTTCCTCCACCACGGCTCTCCTCTCACCTCTCTCATGGCGCTGGGGGACCTGGGGAAGCTCCGCCCCCCCGTCAGGCCGTGGTACCTCTTCTCCAGCGCCGACAGCCGCTCCTTCTCCTGGGGAGGAAACACAGGCTCCGCCTTTAAATACTTTGAACCCGTCTTTTCTCAAACATCACCACCGTTGCCGTAGCGACGCGCCGCTACCTTGTGGAGCATCTGCAGCGTGAGCGTCCGGTCTCTGGAGAGACGCTCGCGCTCCTGAGACGCCTGAAGGCCCAGCTGGTCCGCCTGGTTCTCCAGAGCAGACACCTTCTCCTGAGGAGAGGAGGGGGGGAGGGGAGGGAGGGAGAGGAGGAGGAGGGGAGGGAGAGGAGGAGGAGGGAGAGGAGGAGGAGGGGGAGAGGAGGAGGAGGGGGGAGGAGGAGAGGAGGAAGAGGGGGGAGGAGGAGGAGGAGGGAGGAGAGGAGGGAGGGAGGGAGAGGAGGAGGAGGAGGAGGGGAGGGAGAGGAGAGGAGAGGAGGAGGTGGAGGAGGGGAGCAGAGGAGGAGGAGGAGGAGGGGGGAGGAGGGGGGGAGAGGAGGAGGAGGAGGGGGAGGGGGGAGAGGAGGAGGAGGAGGGGAGGGAGGAGAGGAGAGGAGGGAGGAGGAGGGAGGAGAGGAGGAGGAGGAGGAGGAGGGGAGGAGGGAGGAGGGGGAGGAGGAGGAGGAGAGGGAGAGGAGGAGGGGGAGGGCGAGGAGGAGGAGGGGAGGGAGAGGAGGAGGAGGATGAGGAGAGAGAGGAGGAGACCGTCATTGACTCTTGCTGCCTGGTTGTCAACCCTCTTGCTGCGGGTTCGATTCCCACCTCCCTCTGCGCCAGGCGGCCGCGGGCCTCGCTCCGCTCCTGCAGCAGCTGTTGGCTGAAGGTCTCTCGCTCCTCCTCCAGGCTGCTCTCTCTCTCCAGCTGCTGGAACTCAAGGTCCTCAAACTTCTTGGTCCCCGCTTCCAACGCGTCTCCGTCCTGATGGACACACACACACACACACACATACATACACAAACACACACACACACACAAACACACACGCACATCATCATCTTCATCATCACCATCAAGACCGAGGAGTCTGTCTCTATGCGTGTGTGTCTATGCGTGTGTGTCTCTGTGTGTGTCTCTGCGTGTGTCTCTGTGTCTCTGTGTGTGTGTGTCTCTGCATGCGTCTTTGTGTCTCTGTGTCTCAATGTGTGTGTGTCTCTATGTATCTGTGTGTGTGTGTCTCTATGTATCTGTGTGTGTGTGTCTCTATGTATCTGTGTGTGTCTTTGTGTCTCTATGTATCTGTGTGTGTGTGTCTCTGTGTCTCTATGTATCTGTGTGTGTCTCTGTGTGTGTGTGTCTCTGCATGCATCTTTGTGTCTCTATGTCTCTCTGTGTGTATATGTATGTGTGTGTGTGTCTCTATGTATCTGTGTGTGTGTGTCTCTGTGTGTGTGTGTCTCTGCATGCGTCTTTGTGTCTCTATGTCTCTCTGTGTGTATATGTATGTGTGTGTGTCTCTATGTATCTGTGTGTGTGTGTCTCTATGTGTGTGTGTCTCTGTGTCTCAATGTGTGTGTGTCTCTATGTATCTGTGTCTCTATGTATCTGTGTGTGTGTGTGTCTCTGTGTCTCTATGTATCTGTGTGTGTCTCTGTGTGTCTCTGCATGCATCTTTGTGTCTCTATGTCTCTCTGTGTGTATATGTATGTGTGTGTGTCTCACCCTCTTCAGCTGGTCCTGGATCTGCTCCCTCAGGGACTCTGGTCCGGTGTGCAGCTGGTTCTCCAGATCAGAGAACGCTGCCTGGAGGCCCCGCAGGGCCCGGCGCTCGGCCTCCAGGTTAGACCTCTCCTAGAGACACACACACACACAGGATGAGGGAGGGAGAGAGCGAGAGAGAGAGCGAGGGGGAGAGAGAGCCTGTACCTTGTCCTTCTCCCTCTGGATGGCGCTCTCCAGCTGCTCCATCTTGTGCTGCAGTTGTGTGATGACGCCGGTCTCCGCCTCCATCTGGTCGAGCTCCGCCTGCCTCTCGCCCTGGAGCAAGGCACGCTCCATCTCGGCCTGGAGGGGCCGTGAGCCGTTACAACAATGTTCCCAGTCTGATCCACACCGTTTACCACTTTAAATAAAGTGGAACGGTAGTTTTTACAGGATTATATTTCTATCATTTTTTAATTTTTATTTGAGGATATTTGAGAAAAGGTGAAATAAAAGTGTTTGTTGTTGTAATACTCGTTTTGGCAACAAGAGCTTGAAGTTTCTTCTTTACATAACTTCATAAAACACAACGACTCCGATTTGAGTCACATTTAGTAATTTGGTATACAAAATAAATGTAATTGAATGTTTTTAGTCATATATATGTATTAAATATATCCATCCATCCATTATCAATACCGCTTATCCTCATTAGGGTCGCGGGGGCGCTGGAGCCGATCCCAGCTGACATAGGGGGGCGAGGGGGACACCCTGGACAGGCCGCCAGTCCATCGAGGGCACATATAGAGACATACAACCATTCACTCTCACATTCACACCTATGGGCAATTTAGAGATCAATTAACCTGACGGCATGTCTTTGGACTGTGGGAGGAAGCCGGAGAACCCGGAGGGAACCCACGCTGCCAGGGAGAAACACACTCCACACAGAAGGACCGCCTCGACCGGGAATTGAACCCACGGCCCTTTTGCTGTGAGGCGACAGTGCTAGCCACTACACCACCGTGCAGCCCTATTAAATATATATATATTACATTTATATACATAAATAACATTTATAAATATATATATTTGTAAAAAAGTACATATGTTTAAAAGTGAATATATATATATATTACATATATAAATATTATATATATATTACATACATATATATACATACACATATATAAATATTATATATATTACATATATATCACATAATATATATTACATACATATATATATACATATTATATATATTACATAATATATACAGATTACATATATAATATTTATATATATATCTATATGTATGTTAAAAAAGTACATAAACACATGACATGTAGAATACGAGGTCCTAACGCACTTCAGCCTCTTGTGGCCAAGATGAGTATTACAACAATAAAAGAAAACTTCAAACCACTCAAAATAATACGAAATAAATAGTTTTTAGGCAGAAATGTATTTAATTCAATCTTATAAAATAAATAACTAGAACTCTAATGTTATTCTAATTGTCCCCTGTGGGGTTCCGTAGTGTCGGTACCTCTTGCTTGGCCTCCTGCAGCTGCTGCTCCAGCTCCGTCAGGCGGCTCTTGAGCTCATCCACGCGAGAGACGACCCGAAGCCGCTCGTCCTCCAGGTAGCTGAGCTCCAGGCGGCCGGCGCCGTCCTCGTGCTGCGAACAGGACCGCAGCCGCGTGACGACGGCGAGCGGAGCCGATTCCCACGCTCCCTGAACCTCCCTCGGGGACGCACTCACCTCCTGATGGGTGCTCTCCGTGCTGCTGCACTCCTCCTTCAGGTTCTCCTCGTCGCTCTCCCGCTGCCTCTGCAGGAGGCGCAGTGCGGCCGAGGACGCCGCCCCCGCCCCCCCCAGGGCGTTCTCCAGAGACGGCGCCGGACCCCCGGGGAAACCCGGCCTCCCCGAGACCAGCGGGTCCAGACCGGAGGGCTCGCCCTTGTTGTACTCGGCACAGAGGTTGAGGATCGTCTCCAGGCGCTGTCTCTCCTGGTGGTCAGGCAAGAGAATGCAGCTTTAACACATGAAGCATAGACTTCCATACAACCAGAGTCGCCCCCTGGTGGTCAGGAGAGAGAATGCAGCTTTAACACATGAAGCATAGACTTCCATACAACCAGAGGAGCCCCCTGGTGGTCAGGAGAGAGAATGCAGCTTTAACACATGAAGCATAGACTTCCAGACAACCAGAGGAGCCCCCTGGTGGTCAGATAATGTATTGATGAATTGTTCTTAAGAATATTTATGCTCGAACAGAGAAGGGAAAAAATAAAAAACGATAATTCGATTAATCGTTCTGTCGATTGACAGAAAATTAATCTCATTAAGATTATTTGGATGATTAATGAAACGAATTTTTCAAGATCTTTATGTGATAATTAAAATATTCAATTATTATTAACTGCCAGTGGAATATATAATTAGACAATATAATCATATTCTTTGCACTTGAAAAGAGATAAAGACTTTATGAATTAATGAAAGAAAACGTTCAGACAGAATGAACTAATGACAAACAGGTTATTATAAATGTTTAATGTTCATATGTTTTGGAAGTCTGACTGAAAGCGTTTAACAGTGAGACGACGCCCTCTAGTGGAGGGAACGTGAACCAGGTTCACAGAACTCGTCTCTGAGGGACACTGTGTGTGTGTGTGCGTGCGCTTGAGTGTGAACATTTCACACACAGACACACACACAAACATATTTTAAAAACTGGAATTTTTAATATATTTTCTTATGTAAAAAAATATCTTTAAAATTACACTTTTTAAATATATTTATAATTTAAAAAATATCTTGAATTACTTTGAATATGTTTTCATTATTATTAAATGATAAACAAAATATATATAATTTTTGTATACCTATTTTTAAAATAATTAATTGTATATATATCATACATTCATTCTGTAAACTTCTTATGTTATAAGATATGAATAGGAGTTGGAATTAATTAAATATTTTGAATGGCTGATGATCTGAGGGATGAGTCCAGGGAGCTTGGAGGTTTAATTAAACTCTATAATGTTTTAAACTAAGTGATGAAAGTGCATTGAATAAGAATCAGACTCTGAATCATCTCATTACGATCAAATAATTAAAACAACGGGTAATAAATACATTATAGATGATCAGAGCAGGAGTTCTTTACATTAAAGATAAAGCACCACTAAATAATACTAAGTCATATTCCAGCTCCTCGATAAGAAGCTGAGCAAACCGGTCTCGTCCAATAGGAAGCATGCACTCTGACGTCGGGGGGGAAACACACACGAGGTCTTCTTCCATACGGACAGACAGGGGGCGAGCATGTGCCAAAGAGTTTGTGTGTTTGCCAGGACGGCGAGACGGCCATGTGGACGGGGGGGGGGGGGGGGGGGGGGCTTGGCCTCGGACTGGACCAGCTGGTCATCAGAGAGAGGACGTCACTTCACACGAGTGCTTCATGTGTTAAAGCTGCAGTCTCTCTCCTGACCACCAGGGGGCTCCTCTGGTTGTATAGAAGTCTATGCTTCATGTGTTAAAGCTGCATTCTCTCTCCTGACCACCAGGGGGCTCCTCTGGTTGTATAGAAGTCTATATAGTGACTCTACTTCTCTTGATGTATTCCCTCAGTAAACATTGTAAACATGAGTTCATGTCTCAGTCTCTAGTTTCAAGTCTTCTTCTATACAGCATGATGTCATCATTTATACTTTATGGTCTGTAGAGTCACACAGACCATGAAGCAGGGGGCGCTTTAGGGGCGGAGCTACAGGTGATTGACAGGTCTCTCCTGGAGAGTTCATGGTGATCGCCTCATTGAGTCGTACTGGAGGCACCACGCCCCAACAACACACAAACAGGGCTTCATTCAGACCGTCAGACAAGTTCAAGATGTCTGCCCCCCGCCCCCCCTGTTCAGTTTAGGAAACAACAGACAATGAGGTTGCTCTGGGCTCAGGGCGACAGCCACGTTTACTGGTTCCACAAACGCCCCGCTGGGCTCCTCCAGACCGGTTCCAGTCTGTCGGTGTGACTCACCAGGCGCTCCATCTCCTGCTCCCGCAGCCTCTCCTCCCGCTGCCGCCGGTGGTACTCCAGCAGCTCGTCCTCGTTGTCGCTGATCTCCGAGATGCTGTTCTTCCGCTCCCTCGTGGCGCCGTGCAGCCGGCCGCCGCCGGACATCTTCCTGCGGCTCCTGGGGCTCGAGGCCGGGGACGAGCCGGGCAGGGAGCCCAGGCTGTACGCCGGCGAGAGGGCGTTCCCGAAGCCGGCCTTGCGTCCTCCGTCCGGCGACGGGCTGCGGGCTCGGATCCCCCCGCCGCACGCCGGCTCCTCGGACGCGGACCCGGCCCGGCGTCGGAGCCGGGGGCTCTCCGGGATGAGCTTGCCCAAACTCGGGGGGCTTTCCGGATTCCTCGAGGACGGGAGTGCCGGGACGCCTCGCCGAGCCACGGAGGGGCTGAGAGGCGGCAGCTCCCTCATGCTGCCGCCGTTCAGCTCCAGGTTCCTCCGGGCCATGCGGGGGCTCTCGGGGGGCTGCAGCAGGCGGGGGTGCAGCTGCAGCGGCGACCCCTGGATGATGTGGACGATGGGGTCCAGGGGCGGCTGGAAGGCTCTGGCGGGTTGGGAAAGCTGCCTGGAGGCGCAATCGGCGAGACCGGTCTGGTCCCGGAAGGGGCTGGCGGGCCTTTCCTGGAGCACCGTGGTGGTCTTGGTCCTGGAGGGAGACGGGGAGGGGCAGCCGGGGTACTTGGGCGAGACTCGGGGGCCACCGAGCACCAGGCTTCTGCCGCTCAGAGATTCGTTGGAGGACGGCAGCCGGGGGCTCTCGGGCCCCTCCAGGCCTCTGCGGCTCGGAGGGGCCTCGCTCAAGACCTTCCTCTGCAGCCGGGGGCTCTCCGGAACCCTCGGGCTCGGCCCGCCGGCGCCGAAGTTGGGCAGAACGGTCCGCGGCTGCGGTGCGGGCGAGGACTGGGCGGTGAAGTTGTAGCTGGACGAGCGGACCGGCACCGGCGGCAGGGAGGCGCTCGGGTCCTGAGACGGGCTGGTGAAGCTGCCGCTGCTGGCCGCCGACGGGGAGGACAGCGGCGAGAAGGGCGGGGACGCGTTCTCGTAGCTGGACCCCACCGACATGGCCCCGGGGCTGGTGGGGGGGGACGGCGGGTACCGGCCGCCGTTGAGCATGGGCGACAGGGGGGAGTGGGGGCCGGGTTGGCCCAGAGGAGGCTTCCTGCCCTCCGAGGAAGACGGCGGGGGGTCGTCCATCACTAGGGAGTCCATGATGTCCTGCAGGTCCTTCTCAATGGAGCTGACGATCGCACTGTGCTCAGACTGGACTCTGGCTCCGGGAGCCGGGGGCGACTGGGCCGGGCGGTTCCCATTGACGAAGCTCTCCGAGTCTGAGGGAAGAGAAGACGGAAGATAAGGAATCACTGGTAGTTATGTTTCATCTCTTGGGCAACAGTCTGGATTACAGTCTTAGACCGTAAAGAAGTCATGGTGTCAACTTTTGGGGTCCGATGTTCTGAAGCCTAGAGTTCGGCATCTGGGCCGTCTCCATCTTGGATTTTTTGCAACCAGTGAACAGGAAGTGACCATGTGGACAGCGGAGCTACAGAGAGACGTATGTGTCTCTGGTCGTGACCTGTCAATCACCTGGACGCCCCGCCCCTAAAGCATCCAGAGAATATCCCAGTTTGTGCTTCAGGATGTCATCGTTGGTCTTTTCTCAGTTCTCTTCCTCACTGGTCTGAGAGCTCAAGATCCTCCAGGACTGTAATCCTGGATTATCTATGAATTAAAGACGAACGCTGAATACTTCCCCGTCTCTCCGCGAGCGATGAAGTGATCTGTTACCGGGTTTTATCCGATCTGTTTTGGTGACTTTCCAGAGCTCCTGTTCTTTCCCAGCTTTTGCTTTCCCAAAATTCCCTTTAAACCTTTAACGATAATTCAGATCCTCCGTGATCCTCCGGCCCAGTGCAGGCGGGTAAGCACGAGGACGGAGGAGGGATTAGCGGTGAGGAAACGAGGGGAGGACGCAGGCCGAGGAGACGAGTGGGATCAGGGGGAGAATGTGCCGGGATAACCAAATTACCGCGGGACGCGAGATCTAATCCCAACCGGCGCGGTGGATTACCACCGCAGAACCGCTCGGCCACGTGGTCTCGAGGCCCGGGATCGGACCGCCGGTCTGTTATTAACTAATACTCAATTAAATAAGAGGAACACGTGGAGGGTAGCTGTTGCTACGGAGGAAACGGGGGTCAGTGAAGCATTATAAATAATACTCAATGGCTGTGGGAGGGAAACATGAAATATAGAAGCTTCACGAATAATTCATAGGCCAGTTCTACAGAGGGGGGGGGGGGGGGGGGGGCCGGACCACAACCAGAACCGTTGGTGGATTCAAAGCCTGCAGGAGGATTTATTCATATTCATCTGTGCCAATGAAAAACCGATGAAGAGGAGATGGGGGGGGGCAAAATAAAAGCAACCGTTGGCGGAGGGAAAGCCCGTGCGATGATGTCATGGCTCCATCGCGTCCAGTGCACTGAGCCAAACTTCATTTAGAGGAACACAGGTCGAGCCAATTACATGTTCAGCTTCAAAGTGCCGATAGAGCCGCGCGCGCGCCCCGGTAGAGCTCGACAACCCGGCACAAAATGTCACGTTTTAACGTTTTGACACCAAACAAAACACGCCGGGTTCATCAGAATATTCAGCGTTTACACGGCGAGTCCACCCAAAAAAACCAAATACGAGCATTCTTCACATTTGAGGACGTGTTTATGGGTCACGTGCGCGCCGAACGAAGGCGACGGTCCGATAAGTCGCATTTAGTGGAGAATGAAGTCCGACGCTGCGCGCGCATCTCCGGAGGAGCACAGTGGACGTAGAAATGAGATATTTCTGAATGGAGTTCGGCTCGGGTTACTCACATAAGACCCGGTCGGTTTCGGTGCGGTTCACCTGCTATATGACCCCCACACAGAGGCCCACATCCTCCCGGGAACCGGTACCGGACCGGGTGGGTGTCTGGCCCCGCAAAAACACACATACACACATACACACACACACACCGAGGGAGAGGAGATATATTAGCCGGTGGTTGGCTGGGGGTGCTGGGCACCGCTGCTGCCAACGGTTCCGTTGGTGTCAAGTTACGCGACGGGTTACAACGCATTTCCGGTTGAAGGCCTTCAAAGTAAAAGCACACCTCACTTAAAAGTCCACGTAATATTACTAATATCATGATAAAAAGATGGTGAGATGATTAGTTAGGTTTACTACAATATGGTGATATATGTTAGCTTATTCTAACGTAGCGGACACACATTATAAATAGTATGAAATATTAGCATTTGCGCTACACGCGTCTTATTTTGAAGGTGTTACCTTCTTGCTTCCGGTGTTATGGCTACCTTGACGTAGCGGACGTGAACGACTGCGAGATTTACAGCGTCGTTTTAAGGAGTCACAGCAGTGGGTTTTTATGGCGTGTCATTGTTATTATTGTCCACATGATACAGATTCTGTCAGTGTTATACGAGACGGGGGAGTCAACACGTTATGCACCTGGAGAGCAAAATATATGGAAATAACTATTTCACTATTTTACCATCCAGAAACAGCCTGTTGTCATCCGCATTGCCAGAGCTTCAACGGGGATAACTTCCAAAAGATTTAAGAAAACTGGAAGTTAATTCCGTATTTTTACTGCCATATAAAAACACTTTATGAAATAAAATTCTTCCAATGAAAATGTGACTTTAGTACAAAGTATTTTTGAGCAAAAATGTAATTAAAAGTTTTCAAAGTAGGTGAAGTAAAAGCAGAAAATGGGCCCTGTGCTTGTTAGACATGTTATATCATTGTGGTTGTTGGTGAAACCGCTGTTTTACAATTATTTAACATACTAATGAATTTATAGCGGCACATCAAAATTTATAAAACATCATATGTTTTAAAAATGTTAATCTGAAAAGTAAATACATGCGCTGGAGTTAAAAGTACATTGAGTCAAACAAAGAATTTAAGGAAATTAAAGATACAAGGAACTTTCATATAGTGTTGGTTCCGGTGCCCCCTGTGGACTAAAGTGGTAGTGTTGGTTCCGGTGCCCCCTGTGGACTAAAGTGGTAGTGTTGGTTCTGGCGCCCCCTGTGGACTAAAGTGGTAGTGTTGGTTCTGGTGCCCCCTGTGGACTAAAGTGGTAGTGTTGGTTCTGGCGCCCCCTGTGGACTAAAGTGGTAGTGTTGGTTCTGTCGCCCCCTGTGGACTAAAGTGGTAGTGTTGGTTCTGGTGCCCCCTGTGGACTAAAGTGGTAGTGTTGGTTCTGGTGCCCCTGTGGACTAAAGTGGTAGTGTTGGTTCTGGTGCCCCCCTGTGGACTAAAGTGGTAGTGTTGGTTCTGTCGCCCCCTGTGGACTAAAGTGGTAGTGTTGGTTCTGGTGCCCCCTGTGGACTAAAGTGGTAGTGTTGGTTCTGGTGCCCCCTGTGGACTAAAGTGGTAGTGTTGGTTCTGGTGCCCCCTGTGGACTAAAGTGGTAGTGTTGGTTCTGAGGACCAGGACTAGACTGAGGTCTACAGAGGACCAGGACTAGACTGAGACTGGCAGACAGTCTGGAGGTTTATAAATAGTCCCTGAAAGACATACTGTAACTCCAGCCTTGAGCCAGTTTAAGCAGCTCAGAGCCACAAAGCCGTCTGCTGACCAGAGGAGAGGGGGGACAGGAAGCGACCAATCAGGGAAGAGGAGGGAGCTGGAGACAGCTGGTCAGCTGGTGGCCGTCCTCAGAAAGATTCAATAACACACGGCAAAACCACGCAGGCCCACTTCCCCTTAGTGTCTCCAGAAAGTATTTAAAAAATAAACTAGTTAGGTTTAATAAACTAAATATTTCACCATCTTTATTAAACTTAAGTTGGGTATCTCCTGGTCCAAGCTGGACCTCGCTCTGCTATGATTGGCCAGTCTGCGAGTTAAGAGGCGGAGCTTAGCGAATGGTCAATTAGCTGGGCTTGCCCTCTATAATAGCTCTGGGTTCACGCACAGATAACGAGTGATATCTCGAAAACAGACGGATCATCTCGGGAGTGGCA
Source organism: Pseudoliparis swirei (assembly GCF_029220125.1). NCBI lineage: Eukaryota > Metazoa > Chordata > Actinopteri > Perciformes > Liparidae > Pseudoliparis > Pseudoliparis swirei. The sequence continues at coordinate 1,938,864 of NC_079407.1, forward strand.
GACACAGTTTATTCATCCGAATGAAACTCAGGAATGCATAACGGAGGAAATGATCGGCTTCTAAACAACGGAAGGCTTTCATTACAGGTCACACACACACACACACACATATATATATATTATAATAATAAATAATTCACTATTTTCCCTTCATAAGTCGATTCAGGAGTATATTGGTTTAAAAAACAGATTCAAGTATTTTCAAGTTAAAACCAGTAAAGTGCATTAAAATCACGAGCGGAGCAGGAAGTCTTTCATTTTATTTTGTCGAGCCGAGTCTGAAGTCTTGAGTTCTGCTGAATGGAGACGCTGCTCTCATCCCCACCCCGTGCTTCTACACCTCCTCCACCCTCCTCCGCCCTTTCCAGGTCGTAAAGGAAAAATGCGAAAGAGGTTTACTGCTGTGCAAACATCCACCTGTAAAACACACTCGCCTGCTGCTCCGCCCACAGGCTGCAGCTATAAATATATGTGTATATGTACCGGTGAAAGGGTTCAGTACCTGGACGTCGTCTGTAGTCCCCCGTGGAGACCCCTCCTCCCTGGGGCATCATGCTCTTCATCATGAAGGCTTCTTCGGGGTGGTTGAAGCGGAAGAAGGCCGACTGGCCGAAACACAGCATGCAGCCTGTAAAACACACATCATGGGACTGAGTACTGCTTCACCGGCGGTGCAGGACTCGGTTCAGGACTCGGTTCAGCCGGTAAGAACCGTTAAGATCACAGGAAGAAAACGCACAACATGCTGCTTTCATAAAGACAAGGCTGACAGGTACCAAGTCAAGTCCTAAAGGTCCCGAGTCAAGTCCTAAAGTCCCAAGATCATAACGTCCTAAGTCAGGTCCCATAGGTCCCAGGAAAAGTTCCAAAGGTCCCAAGTAAAATCCCAAAGGTCCTAAGTCTTGATCAACAGGTCCACAGAGTCAAGTCCTGCGCTCGAGGTCCCATTCGAGGACATGAAAACAACAGCAAGATGAACGGCCTCTCACCGAATCTGAATCAGCTTTATTGGCCAAGTTCCCGTTGCTCTCCACGTACACACAAGGACATCGACGTAGAACGTATACATACAAATACACACGTATGTACAACACTATATATAAATGAACATGAAAACCCAACACTGACCGTGAGATGGAGGGTAAACTGCTCTACGACTCTCGTGTCTATCCTAAATATTGAAGATAGATTTCTATCTTTGAAGCCGGTGTTCTGGGTTCACAGTTTATCTGATGAGCCTCGCCCGACTTCCTGCTCCTGATAGGAAGCACTTCCACTTAAAGAGATAAGAACACGTAAACAAGGAGGTCGTCTACGTAAAGCACAGCGGGGCCGTTAGAAGTTCGCAATAACGGATGAGAGACCTGGACCTGAGACCAGAGACACCTGACCTACAGCTCAAAGACCTGAGACTAGACGTGTGTCCAATGGCTTGAGACTAGACATGGACTAGACTAGTGACATGGACTTGGACTAGACTTGGGACTAGACATGGACTAGACTAGAGACATGGACTTGGGACTAGACTTGGGACTAGACATGGACTTGGGACTAGACATGGACTAGACTAGAGACATGGACTTGAGACTAGACTTGGACTAGACATGGACTAGACTAGAGACATGGACTTGGGACTAGACATGGACTAGACATAGACTAGAGACATGGACTTGGGACTAGACATGGACTAGACTAGAGACATGGACTTGAGACTAGACTTGGACTAGACATGGACTAGACTAGAGACATGGACTTGGGACTAGACTAGAGACATGGATTTGGGACTAGACATGGACTAGACTAGAGACATGGACTTGGGACTAGACATGGACTAGACTAGAGACATGGACTTGGGACTAGACATGGACTAGACTAGAGACATGGACTTGGGACTAGACATGGACTAGACTAGAGACATGGACTTGGGACTAGACATGGACTAGACTAGAGACATGGACTTGGGACTAGACATGGACTAGACTAGAGACATGGACTTGGGACTAGACATGGACTAGACTAGAGACATGGACTTGGGACTAGACATGGACTAGACTAGAGACATGGACTTGGGACTAGACATGGACTAGACTAGAGACATGGACTTGGGACTAGACATGGACTAGACTAGAGACATGGACTTGGGACTAGACATGGACTAGACTAGAGACATGGACTTGGGACTAGACATGGACTAGACTAGAGACATGGACTTGGGACTAGACATGGACTAGACTAGACATGGACTAGACATGGACTAGACTAGAGACATGGACTTGGGACTAGACATGGACTAGACTAGAGACATGGACTTGGGACTAGACATGGACTAGACATGGACTAGACTAGAGACATGGACTTGGGACTAGACATGGACTAGACTAGAGACATGGACTTGGGACTAGACATGGACTAGACTAGAGACATGGACTTGAGACTAGACTTGGACTAGACATGGACTAGACTAGAGACATGGACTTGGGACTAGACATGGACTAGACTAGAGACATGGACTTGAGACTAGACTTGGACTAGACTAGAGACATGGACTTGGGACTAGACATGGACTAGACATGGACTAGACTAGAGACATGGACTTGGGACTAGACATGGACTAGACTAGAGACATGGACTTGAGACTAGACTTGGACTAGACTAGAGACATGGACTTGGGACTAGACTAGAGACATGGACTTGAGACTAGACTTGGACTAGACATGGACTAGACTAGAGACATGGACTTGGGACTAGACATGGACTAGACTAGAGACATGGACTTGGGACTAGACATGGACTAGACTAGAGACATGGACTTGGGACTAGACATGGACTAGACTAGAGACATGGACTTGGGACTAGACATGGACTAGACTAGAGACATGGACTTGGGACTAGACATGGACTAGACTAGAGACATGGACTTGGGACTAGACATGGACTAGACTAGAGACATGGACTTGGGACTAGACATGGACTAGACTAGAGACATGGACTTGGGACTAGACATGGACTAGACTAGAGACATGGACTTGGGACTAGACATGGACTAGACTAGAGACATGGACTTGGGACTAGACATGGACTAGACTAGAGACATGGACTTGGGACTAGACATGGACTAGACTAGAGACATGGACTTGGGACTAGACATGGACTAGACTAGAGACATGGACTTGGGACTAGACATGGACTAGACTAGAGACATGGACTTGGGACTAGACATGGACTAGACTAGAGACATGGACTTGGGACTAGACATGGACTAGACTAGAGACATGGACTTGGGACTAGACATGGACTAGACTAGAGACATGGACTTGGGACTAGACATGGACTAGACTAGAGACATGGACTTGGGACTAGACATGGACTAGAGACATGGACTTGGGACTAGACATGGACTAGACTAGAGACATGGACTTGGGACTAGACATGGACTAGACTAGAGACATGGACTTGGGACTAGACATGGACTAGACTAGAGACATGGACTTGGGACTAGACATGGACTAGACTAGAGACATGGACTTGGGACTAGACATGGACTAGACTAGAGACATGGACTTGGGACTAGACATGGACTAGACTAGAGACATGGACTTGGGACTAGACATGGACTAGACTAGAGACATGGACTTGGGACTAGACATGGACTAGACTAGAGACATGGACTTGGGACTAGACATGGACTAGACTAGAGACATGGACTTGGGACTAGACATGGACTAGACTAGAGACATGGACTTGGGACTAGACATGGACTAGACTAGAGACATGGACTTGGGACTAGACATGGACTAGACTAGAGACATGGACTTGGGACTAGACATGGACTAGACATGGACTAGACTAGAGACATGGACTTGGGACTAGACATGGACTAGACTAGAGACATGGACTTGGGACTAGACATGGACTAGACTAGAGACATGGACTTGGGACTAGACATGGACTAGACTAGAGACATGGACTTGGGACTAGACATGGACTAGACATGGACTAGACTAGAGACATGGACTTGGGACTAGACATGGACTAGACTAGAGACATGGACTTGGGACTAGACATGGACTAGACTAGAGACATGGACTTGGGACTAGACATGGACTAGACTAGAGACATGGACTTGGGACTAGACATGGACTAGACATGGACTAGACTAGAGACATGGACTTGGGACTAGACATGGACTAGACTAGAGACATGGACTTGGGACTAGACATGGACTAGACATGGACTAGACTAGAGACATGGACTTGGGACTAGACATGGACTAGACTAGAGACATGGACTTGGGACTAGACATGGACTAGAGACTAGACATGGACTAGACTAGAGACATGGACTTGGGACTAGACATGGACTAGACATGGACTAGACTAGAGACATGGACTTGGGACTAGACTTGTCCAGGGCTGCTCTGACATGTTCGGGTCATTTCTCACATTTCTCTCTACAACCGACGTGTTCTTCAAAGTACCTCCGTCCCTGTGGTTGTTGTGGTTGTTGTTGTGTCATAAAGAAGAACAAATGAAAAGCTTCTGTTGTTTCTGCTCCTCATCATCATCTTCATCACAGACATGCAGCGTGAACAGGCCAGGCCTGTGGTCACATGACCCGCTCCGTCTCCACAGTAACACCGCTCCACCTCCCTGGTGTTAGATGTCAACGTGCATCACTAACTCATGCGCGGCGCCGCGGGCTCGATGCCAGACGAGCCGCCTCGTGTCCGCGGCGCCGCCGTCTCGCGGAGATAAGATCCCTCGCCGTCGTCAGCGGGGCGGAGACGGAAACACGACAAGGCCAGGCGCCCCTTTTATTTAGGCGGGAAGCGATCGAGTCGGCCGCGTGCAACTAAACGTGCAAATTAAAAAGCGGCTCGGAGGGAAAGAAGATGCACATTCCTTAATATTCACTCCCTCGTTATTAAAGTGCATCTGCACCGTCAGCCCAACACACGTCAGCTGATCCTCGTTATCGGGCCAGAAACATCTTTCTGCCGTTATTAAAGTTTCCGTTACAGCTCCCACAGAACTTTGGTTGGTGTTTTTTTCTTCTTTTTTTTCCTACCAGATTTAAATTATTTTGATATTCGGAAGAAAATAACAGCCGTCTGGTGATTATTGTTGGGGGCGACTCCTCTGGTTGTATAGAAGTCTATGCTTCATGTGTTAAAGCTGCATTCTCTCTCCTGACCACCAGGGGGCGACTCCTCTGGTTGTATAGAAGTCTACGCTTCATGTGTTAAAGCTGCATTCTCTCTCCTGACCACCAGGGGGCTCCTCTGGTTGTATAGAAGTCTATATAGTGACTACTTCTCTTGATGCATTCCCTCAGAAAACATTGTAAACATGAGTTTATGTCTCAGTCTCTAGTTTCAAGTCTTCTTCTATACAGCATGATGTCATCATTTATACTTTATGGTCATTTAGAGTCAAACAGACCATAATACAAGTATTCTGTAGGACACAGGACGGTGAAGAAGACGAGTCTCCTCTTCGTCCTCTCAGCACAAACTGCTGCTGGCAGCTGACACTCACTCACTGCCTGTGTGTGTGTGTGTGTGTGTGTGTGTGTGTGGTTGTCCATCAGCACATGATGCGTCAGCAAAACAGAGAGCGCACACTATACACAAACACAAACACGCTCATTCAGAAACAAAACACTGAGCTAGTGTTTCATCCTCTACTTCAGAGGCTCAATAGAATGTGTACATATACCGTGTATATATATATACACACACACTGTATATATATATATATATATATATAGAACAAAACTAACTAGCTAACAAGCTAACTAACTAACGGAAGGTAGACCTGTATTTAAAGGGACAGTCACTGATTACTTTACTTTGAATCAGATTCTGTAGAAAAACTACTGATTCTTTTATTTTGAAGGGGAAAACAAGGCCAGAGAGAGCGGGTTAAACCCAATGTTGACGCTATTTACTGCCTGTTTTTTTCTTCTTTAATGTGTTTATATTCTGGTAATAACTTAATATTTGATCTCTGTTCTGTTTTAATGAATACTGGCAGAATCCGTCGTTTCACCCTGGATACAAATCGCCTTCACAATAAAAGCCCGTTTTTTTCACATCGGCGCGCGACAATAAACGAACCGCCATTTATATTCCTCCTATTTTTCTTTTTCTAAAATATATATTTATATATATATATAAGCATTTAACATCCTTGACTATTTGCTCATGCACTGATACTCAGGCGACATTTTAAAGAGGACAACAGGCCATAAATATAGAAAGCTGACCTTTAAAAAGATGTTTTCAATAACAGTAGAGAACTAATCACGGCGTTGATCACACAGCGGCACCGATCCATACATCCTGAGCTCAACAGCGTGTTCAACCACCTGCTTCAGATGGATGAGCGTCCACCACCGCAGATCATCATCATCATATAAATCCCCAAAGCCGGTGCACATGTGTCGTGGTCTTCATGCGAGGCCCGGGGGGGTTCTGGATCTGCATGGCGCTCAGCGAGGAGGGTCCGGAGCAGAAACCACCAGTTCTGTCCGTTACGGGAACGTTGCGGCGCGGTGGGTTTCGTGCAGTTACAGGAAATTAAAGGTCATTTAATGGAGTGGAGCTCGCCGACAGCTTATCTCCAGTGTTTGTGGAAACCACGGGGCGGGGTTTATTTAACCGTATCTCCAGATCCGTGGAGGCGAGGACGTGCCGCCAGGGGGGGGGGGGCTATTTAAAGAGGCGAGGCCCCTTTAAATGACCATTATGTACAAAATGATGACATCATGCTGTATAGAAGAAGACTAGAAACTAGAGACTGAGACATAAACTCATGTTTACAATGTTTACTGAGGGAATACATCAAGAGAAGGAGAGTCACTATATAGACTTCTATACAACCAGAGGAGCCCCCTGGTGGTCAGGAGAGAGAATGCAGCTTTAACACATGAAGCATAGACTTCTATACAACCAGAGGAGTCGCCTCCTGGTCTTTTCTTTCAGGGACTAACAGCGACGTGTTGTGACGTGGAGGTTGTGTTCTTCCCTCTGAAGAGGTTCTTAACCAGGAGAGGCGCTTCATCGTGAGCGTCCTCCAGGAAAGTGGGACACATTGACCTTTTCATAATGATCCCAACGTCAGGAAAAGGAAAAAGACGGTAAAGTAGAGAAAGAGAGAGAGAGATTGGATTGTTCCCTGACTGCAGAGAGGACAGTTTCTCCCTCAGAAGGAGTCATCCAATCACAGCGAGTGCATCCATCACGTCTCCAGGCCCCTCCCCCCCTGAAGGACTCGTCCACCTCATCCTCTAATAACGTGAAGTGGATGAGGGAAGGAGCTGCAACGCAAACCCGGGTTCATCCGGCCTGAAGATGAAACCCTATAACTACCTCTTCACCGTCGGCGAGATGACGGAAAGACTCAAGGGTGTTCTCCGGCGGTTCATCATCAAAGTACACCACGAAATATAAATGACGAGACCTGAAATAATGGAAATAATCGTAACGCGTTGGAGAAGCCGGGTTCAACGATGCTGTGAGCGCTGAGCTCCCCATAGAGAAGCCTCTCAGAGCAGGTTCACAGTCCTCATCGAAGACCAGAACCACGAGGAGGGTCGGAGTGAGCCCAGAAGAGGGTTCCTCAGAGTCCTCCGGGTTGTGAGAGGGTTCCTCCGAGTCCTCCGGGGTTCCGTGGCATCAGTCTCGAAGCCGTCTGCCGGGCCCATCAGCCCAAATGTTCCATCGCTCTAATAGCATGTTTAGTTTGGGTTCCTTTCCTTTCACTCTGAGGTACGACCACACGACATCTTTCCATTGGGCGGCTTTGCCTTGAGTCGATTTCCCAGAGGATTAGATGAGAGAAACCAGGGGAGGGCGGAGCTTCGTGTTCAGGCAGAAGCTCCTCCCACCAAAAGTAGGAGGGGCTTTAAAAAAAGAATCGCCAAAAACTCATCGCTCATCAAATCTGAAGCTGTAGAGACAGACGTTATCGTCGGGTTTTCGTCTTTCCGACGGCTCTTGAACACATCATTTGTGATGGATCATATCAGAACTGAAGTATCCTGTCTGTGTTGTATCCTGACTTAACCGTGGGACGTCACTGGAGAGCTGCAGACAAAAGAGACACCCAAAACCACAGCCGACGGTTGCTAGGGACAGCCGACGGTTGCTAGGGACAGCAGACGGTTTACAGCCTCGGCTAAAGGGCCGAGGAGTCGAACCCTCCAGTTAATCAATGACTGACTGACTCTTCAGCCGAGCCAGAGCCATCAAACACAGACGCACATACCAGAGGAGGAGGAGGAGGAGGAGGTCATCTGACCCGGCATTCCCATAATGCTAGAGAATGCAGCTTCAACACATGAAGCATAGGCTTCTATACAACCAGAGGACTGTCCCTTTAAAAGCCTCACCAGACCAGATGTCTCCAGCGGGCCGTCAGCTGCTTGTGGACCATCTCCACGGCAACGTGTCGGAGGCTTGTCAGAACAGATGTTCCCCCCCCATCATCCCTCTCCTCCTTTTGTGTGAACTACTAAGCCCCGCCTCCTGCTGCTCGACGCGCTCCCAGAGGCAGATGGCCTCCTCGACACACGATGACGCCTGTTGATCCTCTGAGTCATCATGGGGTCCAGAGTCGGTTCTGTTGGGTCCGGAGGTCCAGGACGATGTTACAACACGTGGACACACATTGTTGTGCTTGAAATATATAAAGTCAACAAAAACATAAACATCTGTTTGGGCTTAAGGCGAGTTAAACGGGGTCCGGAGTCTCTGGAGCCGCTGGGCCTCGTGGTCCAGGACATCGGGGTCCCTCACGATGCTTTCCTCTGGCCTGGTCTCCGTGGTGAGTTCAGGGGCATCGCGGTGCAACGGGAGAGTGTTTGTGAGTGTCATTTATTTATCAAAATGCACAATAAACTAGAACCTTCTCAGTAGATCTCCTTCTTACTGTTGGAGGGCATTCAGGTCTCCAGAGGTCAGAGGTCATCTCCCCCCCCCCCCCTCCGTCCAGTCGGAGGATGTGATCTTCAGAATGTGTCAAAAGCGACACGGGACCCGGACCAGCTGCCACGCGTCAAGACCTGGTCTCTGGGCCCCGCTGGGGGAACCGCAGCAGCACTGAGGCCTGTTTGCAGAGGGGGGGGGGGGGGGGTCGCTCTCCTCACGTCCTTCACACTCAATGGGGTCAACACAAAGTGTCAGAGAGGTGACAGTGTGGCGGCGGTGGGGTGGCGAGCGGGTCCTGGTAGGCCTGTAGACCACCAGAGAGATCCATTCTATTCCAGTTAGCAGCCCAGTGACCCCCCCATGAATAGCAGTAACAGTAGACCGGCCCGGGGGTCTGGGGGGTCCGCAGACTTGTTGTGGTCTATAAACAGAACTGGCTCGGAGGAAGCAGCCCGGGAGCAGCTGGGGGAACCGGACTCACTTTGAATGTCCCCTTCAGGGGACAGTCCTCCTCTCCAAGTGAGACCCCGACAAGTGGACCACGTCGGGACCGAACCTCTAAAACCACCGGCGCGAAGACAGACCCCCAACCAGCTCTTTGTGCACCTCCAATGGGGTCTCATGGGACCCCCCCTGGCACGGTGGTCCCGGTGGACCGGCCTCCGGTTCACAACCCCGCACCGAAGAGTACATTCAGAGGGACTGAGGACCGGAACCCCGTGAAGAGGGTTCTGGTGCAGACTGGAGACCAGAGACCAGAGACCAGAGACTAGAGACTAGAGACCAGAGACCAGAGACCAGAGACCAGAGACTAGAGACCAGAGACCAGAGACCAGAGACCAGAGACCAGAGACCAGAGACCAGAGACCAGAGACTAGAGACTAGAGACCAGAGACCAGAGACTAGAGACCAGAGACCAGAGACTAGAGACCCGAGACCCGAGACCAGACCGCGACCCGCCGGCTCCCGTTCCGACCAGGACCCTTAAAGCCCGGTGTGTGCTGCG
>NC_079407.1:1953801-1966301 GCF_029220125.1 Pseudoliparis swirei
CACACACACACTCACCTGCAGCAGCTGGTGTGTGTGTCGCCCACACTCGGGCGTGTTCCCGTTCAGGCGGTCCATGTCCACTGGGCTGTCGGCGGCTCCCTGAGACAGGAAGTGACATCACGGCGTTAGCAGTGACTCACAGCCTCCGAAGGTTGTGCGTTTTTAGGGTTTTTGTAGTCACTGTATTTAGTGGAATTCCCCCTCCCCACTGCCTGCTCACTAATGAGTGTGATTCATGCTGTCACACACACACACACACACACACACAAACAGATGGTCGACAGTGTATTTAGCGACACACTCTGAGGAAGTGACACACTTAAAACACGCACACACACGTTTAAACCTCTTGGTAGTTCACACTTTCAGTGGAAACCTGCCACCGTGGCTGCGCTTTTGTATCCCTAACACACACACACACACACACACACACACACACACACACACACACACACACACACACAGACACTGTCACAGTTTCAGCTCCACCCCCTCCTCACTCCCCGTCGTCAGTCTAACTCTCTTCACCTGTTGTCACAGTTCAGCTCCTCACTCTGTGGTTCAGTCACGCCCACCTCGTCAGGCTGACGTCCTTCACCTGTTCACACACCTGTCTTTGATCACTAATCAAATCCCCATATAGTCTCCTGCCACACACACACACACACACCTTGCCAGATTGTTCTTCCTTTTCTATGCCAGACTCTCCATCACTTGTTTCTAGATGGATTTCCTGTTGCCGACCCTGCCTGTCCCTGGTTAACCCGCTAGTCCCTGGTTAACCCGCTAGTCCCTGGTTAACCCGCTAGTCCCTGGTTAACCCGCTAGTCCGACTCCCAGAGAACCTACCAGCCCTTCGTCCTGTTGATACTCTGCCTGCCGTTTCCAGAGTGTGGAATATAAGTTCGAAGGATCCCTGGAGTCGAGGGTGCATTTGGGTCTACACACGAGTCGTTACACACAGACACACACAAAGACATCGTGCATGAATCCCATAAATTCCTCTCTTCTTACTCACTCTTTCTGTGTGTTTCCATGCAGCACTGAGCCGCCGGCTATAAATATATTTGTGTGTGTGTTGGCGTGTGGACAGAGTGTGTAGTGTGTGTAGAGTGTGTAGTGTGTGTATCTGTTGTGAGGAAGCGGTTAGAAACACTCAATTAGAGCAAATGGTGGAGAGAGTCCCGGAGACGTTTGCGCGGCTAAGATGTTGTGCGATGGAAGTGTGTGTGGACGACTCCGCCTGCAGGCCGACACACACTCACAACACACACTCACAACACACACTCACAACACACTCACAACACACACTCACAACACACACTCACAACACACACTCACAACACACTCACAACACACACTCACAACACACACTCATAACACACACTCACAACACACACTCACAACACACACTCACAACACACTCACAACACACACTCACAACACACACTCACAACACACACTCACAACACACACTCACAACACACTCACAACACACACACTCACAACACACTCACAACACACACTCACAACACACACTCACACTCACAACACACACTCACAACACACACTCACAATATAATTAACACATAATTTACAACACTATAACACACACTACAATATATAATTTACAATAATTTAAATAATATTAATAATTTACACAATATATTATATAACTATAATATACACTTACAACACACTAATTACACTATAATATTAACACACATAATATTACACTTACAATACATATTAATTAACATAATATTACTTACAACATACACTATAATACACATATAATAATTTACAATATTACTATAACACACACTCACAATATTACACTCACAATACACACTCATAACACACACTCAATATTATAAATTTAACACACTCAATATACACTATTAATACACCTACAATATTAATAACTTACAACATACATTTATAATATTAATAACTCATAATATAATTTCAAATATAATTTACAATACATTAAATAATAATACTACAATATACATACACAATATATAATTTACAATACTACACAATAATACATTTACACAATACACTATAATTTAATTAATACTATACAATATATAATTTACAATATAATTTCACACTATATTAATTTATAATATATTTATTAACTAATAATATATACAACATAATATATACTCATAATATATTAATTTACAATAATAATATTACATTTATAATATATAATAATAATATACACATTTACTAATATTACATCATAATATACTAATATTAATTTACAATATATATATATACACACACTACACATACACTCACATATACAACACACACTCATAATATTAATACACTCATAATATATATTAACTTACAATATACATAATAATTTATAATATACACTACAATATTATTACATTACAATATATACTATAATATATAATTTACAATATATACACTACAACACATACTACACTCTAATATACACTAATATATATAACAAATACATACACTAATAATAACACACTATATAATAATTATTTACAACACACATCATACAATACACTCACATAATACACTACACACTCACAACACACACACATTTATAATAATATATCACAACACACACTCACAACACACTCACAACACACTCACAACACATACTACAATATATACTCACACTATAATACACTTCACACACACTCACAACACACACACACTCACACTCACAACACACACTAATATAATTTACAATACACTCACAACACACACTCACAACACACATCACATCACACTACAATACACTCACACTCACACCACACACTACAACACACTACAACACACACACAACACACACTACAATTTACACTCACACACAAATAATATACTCACAACACACACTCACAATATATACTCACACACATTACAATACAACACACACTCATAACAATACAACTCACATACAACACACACTACAACACACACTCACCACAACACACACTCACAACACACCACAACACCACACTCAATAATTACAACAATATAAATCACACTCATAACATTTTACAACTAACCACAACACACTCACAATATTACAAATCAATACAACACACTCACAACACACACTCACAACACACACTCATAACACACACTCACACTCACAACACACTCACAACACACACTCACAACTCACACTCACAACACACACTCACAACACACACTCACAACACACTCACAACACACACTCACAACACACAACACACTCACAACACACACTCACAACACACACTCACAACACACTCACACTCACAACACACACTCACAACACACACTCACACTCACAACACACACTCACAACACACACACAACACATCAAACAACCAGCTGCTGCTTCTTCTTCTTCTTCTTCTTCTTCTTCTTCTCCTCCTCCTCCTCCTCCTTCCTGCTGACTACCCACGGTTTCATTCCTCCTCTGCTTTAAGGTTTCTTCGTTACCTTTCTCCAGCCGTTCGGCAGACGCACGGCCTCCATGGCAACGGGCTGCTCCCGGACTCCTCTGGAGGGACCAGGACTCCTCTGGGGGACCAGGACTCCTCTGGAGGGACCAGGACTCCTCTGGGGGACCAGGACTCCTCTGGAGGGACCAGGACTCCTCTGGGGGACCAGGACTCCTCTGGGGGACCAGGACTCCTCTGGAGGGACCAGGACTCCTCTGGAGATCCGGTCTCTCTGTTGCCGATCGCAGCTCTTTGTCTGGAGCGCCTTCAGGAGGTGGACCTGTTGCTGCTTGCTCCTCTAGACTAAGACCTGCATTCCTGCCTGAAGCCCTAGATAACAGGTGTGTGTGTGTGTGTGTGTGTGTGTTTAAGTGACGATCAAAAGACAGGAGAAGAAGAAAGAGAAGAAGAAAGAAAGAGGAAGGGAAGAAGACAGAGAGTGGTGACTGACGTTGGCTCAAAATGAAGCTGAGAGTCACAGTGCTGACCGAGGGGGGAGGAGTTCAGTCATGTTTCTTACATGTGAATCAATTCGTCTCAGATGTTTGTTGTGAAATGTGTTTATTTCCTTTAGAGCAGCTGAACAGATTAAAGCTCACTGACGTCACGCTCCGCCTGCAACACTTCGTCGGACACAAGCTCTCATGTCTTCCAGCTGTTTACGCTCAGGACATTTGTGGATTAGCTTCCTTCAGACACATTTGTGTAAATATGCATTCATCACAGCAAAAGGTGTAACAGTAGAAGTCCATCCGGTGGTTCTGGGTCACAGCTCATCTAACGGGGCTGCATGGGAATATCAGAGCAGCTCTCAACATGGCGACGGCAGTGAACTGTGCTAACGATGCTAACAACAGTAACAAGAGCAACGTATCCTCGTAGAAGTTACTCATTATTTATGTGTCTTCTTACTGAAGTCCAGCAACACCTATTAACTACACTCGTTACATGAATAAACAGTCTGTTATAGTTTAATAACGTCTGTTATAGTTTAAAACAGTCTTTTATAGTCTAATAAAGTCTTTTATAGTTTAAAACAGTCTTTTATAGTCTAATAAAGTCTTTTATAGTTTAAAACAGTCTACAGTCTTTTATAGTTTAATACAGTCTGTTATAGTTTAATACAGTCTGTTATAGTCTAATAAAGTATTTTATAGTTTAATACAGTCTGTTATAGTCTAATAAAGTATTGTATAGTTTAATACAGTCTGTTATAGTCTAATAAAGTCTTTTATAGTTTAATACAGTCTGTTATAGTCTAATAACGTCTTTTATAGTTTAATACAGTCTGTTATAGTCTAATAACGTCTTTTATAGTTTAATACAGTCTGTTATAGTCTAATAACGTCTTTTATAGTTTAATACAGTCTGTTATAGTCTAATAACGTCTTTTATAGTTTAATACAGTCTGTTATAGTCTAATAAATTATTTTATAGTTTAATACAGTCTGTTATAGTCTAATAAAGTCTTTTATAGTTTAATACAGTCTGTTATAGTCTAATAACGTCTTTTATAGTTTAATACAGTCTGTTATAGTCTAATAAAGTCTTTTATAGTTTAATACAGTCTGTTATAGTCTAATAAAGTCTTTTATAGTTTAATACAGTCTGTTATAGTCTAATAACGTCTTTTATAGTTTAAAACAGTCTTTTATAGTCTAATAAAGTCTTTTATAGTCTAATACAGTCTGTTATAGTTTAATACAGTCTGTTATAGTCTAATAAAGTCTTTTATAGTTTAATACAGTCTTTTATAGTTTAAAACAGTCTTTTATAGTTTAATAGTCTGTTATAGTCTAATAAAGTCTTTTATAGTTTAATACAGTCTGTTATAGTTTAATACAGTCTTTTATAGTTTAAAACAGTCTTTTATAGTTTAATACAGTCTTTTATAGTTTAATACGGTCTTTTATAGTTTAAAACAGTCTTTTATAGTTTAATACAGTCTGTTATAGTCTAATAACGTTTTTTTATAGTTTAATACAGTCTGTTATAGTCTAATAAAGTCTTTTATAGTTTAATACAGTCTTTTATAGTTTAAAACAGTCTTTTATAGTTTAATAAAGTCTTTTATAGTTTAATATAGTCTGTTATAGTCTAATAAAGTATTTTATAGTTTAATACAGTCTGTTATAGTCTAATAACGTCTTTTATAGTTTAATACAGTCTGTTATAGTCTAATAACGTCTTTTATAGTTTAATACAGTCTGTTATAGTCTAATAAAGTATTTTATAGTTTAATACAGTCTGTTATAGTCTAATAAAGTCTTTTATAGTTTAATACAGTCTGTTATAGTCTAATAACGTCTTTTATAGTTTAATACAGTCTGTTATAGTCTAATAAATTCTTTTATAGTTTAATACAGTCTGTTATAGTCTAATAAAGTCTTTTATAGTTTAATACAGTCTGTTATAGTCTAATAACGTCTTTTATAGTTTAATACAGTCTGTTATAGTCTAATAAAGTCTTTTATAGTTTAATACAGTCTGTTATAGTCTAATAAAGTCTTTTATAGTTTAATACAGTCTGTTATAGTCTAATAACGTCTTTTATAGTTTAATACAGTCTGTTATAGTCTAATAAAGTCTTTTATAGTTTAATACAGTCTATTATAGTCTAATAAAGTCTTTTATAGTTTAAAACAGTCTTTTATAGTTTAATAGTCTGTTATAGTCTAATAAAGTCTTTTATAGTTTAATACAGTCTGTTATAGTTTAATACAGTCTTTTATAGTTTAAAACAGTCTTTTATAGTTTAATACAGTCTTTTATAGTTTAATACAGTCTTTTATAGTTTAAAACAGTCTGTTATAGTCTAATAAAGTCTTTTATAGTTTAATACAGTCTGTTATAGTCTAATAAAGTCTTTTATAGTTTAAAACAGTCTTTTATAGTTTAATAGTCTGTTATAGTCTAATAAAGTCTTTTATAGTTTAATACAGTCTGTTATAGTTTAATACAGTCTTTTATAGTTTAAAACAGTCTTTTATAGTTTAATACAGTCTTTTATAGTTTAATACAGTCTTTTATAGTTTAAAACAGTCTGTTATAGTCTAATAAAGTCTTTTATAGTTTAATACAGTCTGTTATAGTCTAATAAAGTCTTTTATAGTTTAATACAGTCTGTTATAGTCTAATAACGTCTTTTATAGTTTAAAACAGTCTTTTATAGTCTAATAAAGTCTTTTATAGTTTAATACAGTCTGTTATAGTCTAATAAAGTCTTTTATAGTTTAATACAGTCTTTTATAGTTTAAAACAGTCTTTTATAGTTTAATAGTCTGTTATAGTCTAATAAAGTCTTTTATAGTTTAATACAGTCTGTTATAGTTTAATACAGTCTTTTATAGTTTAAAACAGTCTTTTATAGTTTAATACAGTCTGTTATAGTCTAATAAAGTTTTTTATAGTTTAATACAGTCTGTTATAGTCTAATAAAGTCTTCTATAGTTTAATACAGTCTGTTATAGTCTAATAAAGTCTTTTATAGTTTAATACAGTCTGTTATAGTCTAATAAAGTCTTTTATAGTTTAATACAGTCTGTTATAGTCTAATAAAGTCTTTTATAGTCTACATTCTTGTTAGCTCTTTACGTTTCATTTTTTTCTCTCTTGATAGTTTCGTCTTTGGCCATTTTCTAAACTCCCATGATGCACAGGGGTATGTTTCTGACCACATCAAGGCCCTTTTCTCTCTCACTGTAGAAGTACCCCCCCCCCGCCCCCATACCAGGCAGAGAGGCCGGCATTGTTTCCTGTCGGCCGGCATGGATCTCTCATCACACATGAGGGAATCTTGCTTTAGTGTTGTTGTTTTTGGTTTGAAGGGGTGATGAAAGCGAGGGAGGAGGGAGGAGGGCGGAGGGAGGAAGGAGGGAGGAGGGCGGAGGGAGGAGGGAGGAGGAAGGAGGAAGGAGGAGGAAGGAGGGAAACTATTTAGCTGGAATGCAAAAAGAGTAGCGGCGGGAGATGGACAGCCTGCCGATGGATGATAGAGATGATGGAGATAAGAGAGAGAGAGAGCTAGTAACGTTAGCAGCACGGCTAATGGAAAGCTATGTTAGCTAGAAAGGTTAGCAGTACTGCTAACGGAGAGCTAGTAACGTTAGCTAGTAATGTTAGCAGCACGGCGAATGGAAAGGAAGTAACGTTAGCTCGTGACATTAGCTATACGTTAGCTGCACAGGTAGCAGAGAACCAGGAGGTTCACTTCAGTTACATGGTGATGCGTTCAGGCTCTGCTCAGTGAACAGGAGTCCGGAGGTTATGACCTCACAGATCTCCATGAACAGCTTCCTGTTTGTCACCTAAACAAGCTCCTCCCCCCGGCCTGGAGGAGGAGCTTCAGCTCACTCGCCCTCCTCTCTCTCTTCTCTCCCCTCTCGCTCTCTTCTCGGTGAGGAGGAGGAGGAGGGGGAAAGGAAAGGAAGGAAGGGAAGGAGAGAGGAGAGGAGTCAGCGTGGGATATCCCTCTGAGTCATGGAAGCTGGTCCAAAGGGCAGACGAGTGAGTCTCTGCGCTGCGGCCTGGAAACACGCAGCAGAGAGTGTGTGTGTGTGTGTGTTCAGTATGTTAACACACACACACACACACAGCAGAGAGTGTGTGTGTGTTCAGGATGTTAACACACGCAGCAGAGAGTGTGTGTGTGTGTGTGTTCAGTATGTTAACACACACACACGCAGCAGAGAGTGTGTGTGTGTGTTCAGTATGTTAACACACACAGCAGAGAGTGTGTGTGTGTGTTCAGTATGTTAACACACACACACGCAGCAGAGTGTGTGTGTGTGTTCAGTATGTTAACACACGCAGCAGAGAGTGTGTGTGTGTGTGTTCAGTATGTTAACACACACAGCAGAGAGTGTGTGTGTTCAGTATGTTAACACACACAGCAGAGAGTGTGTGTGTGTGTGTGTTCAGTATGTTAACACACACACACAGCAGAGAGTGTGTGTGTGTTCAGGATGTTAACACACACAGCAGAGAGTGTGTGTGTGTGTTCAGTATGTTAACACACACACACGCAGCAGAGAGTGTGTGTGTGTGTTCAGTATGTTAACACACAGCAGAGAGTGTGTGTGTGTGTTCAGTATGTTAACACACGCAGCAGAGAGTGTGTGTGTGTGTGTTCAGTATGTTAACACACACAGCAGAGAGTGTGTGTGTGTGTGTGTTCAGTATGTTAACACACACAGCAGAGAGTGTGTGTGTGTGTGTTCAGTATGTTAACACACACAGCAGAGAGTGTGTGTGTGTGTTCAGGATGTTAACACACACACACACAGCAGAGAGTGTGTGTGTGCATGTGTGTGTGTCCCACCAGGCCAGGTGAGGATGAGGAGCACCATGACATCACCCTTATTGAGCCGCCTCTCTGCCAAAATCCCTTGTTGCCATAGCAACTCCTCGGTGAAAACAGTGTGTGTGTTTGTTGTGCGTGTGTGCGTGTGTGTGCGTGTGTGTGCGTCTCAGGCTTCATGTCAGCGTGTGGAGAATGACTGCGTCTTTGTTTCCGCTGATAAAAGACAATGAAGGAGGAAACGAGGGAGAAGGAATCCACAAAGGTCAGATCCCCGATCTGAGGAGGGAACGCCTTCTGATTGGCTGCTGGATCTGTGTGTGTGTGTGTGTGTGTGTGATGTGTGTGGTTGCATGTGCGTGTCCGTGTGTGTGTATGTGTGTGTGTGTGAGTGTGTTTGTATATATGTGTATGTGTGTGTGTATGTGCGTGTGTGTATGTGTGTGTGTTTGTATATGTGTGTGTGTGTGTGTGTGTTTGTATATGTGTGTGTGTGTGTGAGTGTGTTTGTACATATATGTATCTGTGTGTGTATGTGCGTGTGTGTGTGTGTGTGTTTGTATATGTGTGTGTGTGTGTGTGAGTGTGTTTGTATATGTGTGTGTGTGTGAGTGTGTTTGTACATATATGTATCTGTGTGTGTATGTGCGTGTGTGTGTGTGAGTGTGTTTGTATATGTGTGTGTGTGTGTGAGTGTGTTTGTACATATATGTATCTGTGTGTGTATGTGCGTGTGTGTGTGTGTTTGTATATGTGTGTGTGTGTGTGAGTGTGTTTGTATATATATGTATCTGTGTGTGTATGTGCGTGTGTGTGTGTGTTTGTATATGTGTGTGTGTGTGTGAGTGTGTTTGTACATATATGTATCTGTGTGTGTATGTGCGTGTGTGTGTGTGTTTGTGTGTGTGTGTGTGAGTGTGTTTGTATATATATGTATCTGTGTGTGTATGTGCGTGTGTGTGTGTGTGTTTGTATATGTGTGTGTGTATATGTGTGTACATGCTCCAGCTGTTTGAATAACTTCTGTTCACTGAGGTCATCAACCTCCATCGGGACCACTGTGCCCTTCACCTCGACTGGCAGGTCTTTACACCACTACATACACACTGTATACACTACACACTACTCACCACCCCAACAACAGACTGTTTCAGCTGCTGCGGTCAGGCAGGCGCCTCCGTAGTCACGCTGCAAGAACAGAGAGACTGAGACGGAGTTTCTTTCCTCAGGCCATCAGGACTGTGAACTCCGACCTCACCAGGACCCCCACATAGACCCACACAACTGCCCCTCTTAGGCACACACACACACACACACACACACACACACACACTTAGTGTAAATATTGTACTGTAAATATTGTGTTGTTTTTTATTGTAAATAGTGTGTACTTGTTGCCCTTGCACATTCCTGCTGAGCATTGCCACTTTCATTTCACTGCACACCCTGTGTGTGTATGTGACAAATAAAACATCTTGAATCTTGAATCCAGTCCCAGTGTCACGTGAAATAAAGTGAACCAATCAGTCGTAGTCAAGCTCAAGCTGACGCGTGACTCCTCCCACATTTAGGAAACCCGCAGTGCGCCCCCTACAGGTGTCCTGATGCACTGACCTTCAAGCCCGGAAAGATCTCTAAAGGTCACGCTCAAGGTCACGTGACTGCCGAGACCTTTGGCTGGGGGTGGGTATTGGGTTGAGGGGGGGGGGGGGTAGATAGAGCCCCTCTGTGCTCGGCCTGATTCTGCTCTCAATAGAATGAGCTCACGCACAACAAAGGATTTATTATGATGGAGCTGGAGAGTGGACGTGGTCTGGGGGGGGGGGGGCAGGACAGAGCAGCCAGTGTTCCTCTCACACGTTCTGCTGTTGCCCCTCCAGGTACTTCAACACTGGCCCGCTGTGCTCCTGGGCTCCTCCCCCGGGCAGAAGACACGCCCCCTTTATCCGTAAAACCTTTAAAACCTTTAAAATGCTTTAAAATTAGGGCTGTGAAACGATTAAAAATTTTAATCGGATTAATCACAGGTTTTTGTGGATTAATCATGATTAATCACATATTACCGATATTCTCGGTATATTTTGTGAGAACATAGAGATTTATGACAAAAGACGTGTCATGATCTGGAGTTTGTGTTAGTTTTGTGTCTTGTTTGGAAGTCCTTGTGTCGTCTGTCTCCCTGTGATTGTCTGCCCTGGCCCTGATTGTTTCCTTCTGTGATTGCTGGCCCCGCCCTCATTGTGTCCACCTGTGTCTCGTTCCCCGTTGTCCAATCCTCTCACCTTGCCTGTGTATGTAAACCCTGTTCGTCTCATTCCCAGTGTGGCTTCGTACTGTTTGGTCCGTGTGTTTTGTCGTCCTGTTCTGGTTTCTTGGAGTAAAGATTGTTTTTGTGCAATAATGTCGGCGTTTGGGTCCTCTCTCGTTGCGACAACCTGGACTGCGCATGACAAGACGGATATATACATTTATACATTCTTCTATACAATGGTGCTGCAACTCAGCAGTTATTTAGCAGTTTTCTTCCATATGGAACATTAATACATCTTCATCATAAACAGAATGTTTAACCCTCCTGTTACCTTTCGGGTCAATTTGACCCCATTCAATTTTTAATGTCGATGTTCTTTGGGGTCAATTTGACCCCAGGCTGTTTTTCACTGTGTCAAACATATCAGAAATATCAACTTTTTTATTTATTTAAAGGGCTATTTAGGTAGTCAACAAACAAAGTACCTCACACTTAAACTTGGGAAGCAATATTAATTCTAATAATTTTCTGGAGGTTTTAATTGCTGGGGTCAAATATGTTAGTAAATGTAAAGGTAACAGGAGGGTTAAACATTGAATGGGGTCAAATTGACCCGAAGGACAGGTGGACAGATTGACAAGTGACTTTTTTTTTGCTCGGTCCCGATGCGCGCGCACGGAGCTCTGTGGCGCGCCAGACGGAGATCGATAAGTGTTAACGCAACGCGTAGAGACAGAGATGACATGCTGCTGTGGAGATACGATCAACAACAGACGTTTAGTTTAATAAAAGAACAAAGACGTGCTATAGAGAACATGTCAGGGGGCGGGCCAATCTCTTTAATGTCATGCGATCTACCGACACTACGCCGCGATCGACTGGCAGGTCGCGATCGACGTGTTGAGACCCTGATCTACAGGAAGTAAAAGTCGTAACAAGGTTTCCGGAGGTGAACCTGCGGAAGGATCATTACCGATGAACAGACCGTCTGCATGAGAGCGGACAGAGTTCAGATTGAAGTGGTGTATTGGAAGCTCATTTTGCAAGTGACTTTTTTTTCGTCCCGACGACCAACAACAGACGGATTGGAAGCTCATTCTGCGCATGCGTTAAATGCGTTTTTAAAAAAAACTAGTTAAACCTGTAATTGAATTAACTGAGTTAACGCGTTATTTTTCACAGCACTATTTAAAATACAACCGAAGAATTAAAAATGACGATTTAGTTTATGATGTAACGTCATCGACACGTACAGCCTCTCCTGTGCAGCCATTGTAGTGTTCATTTAATTTACTTTATATACTGCATATATATATATATATAGTAGAATATATAGAATTATGTATATATATAAAGTAAAAGAAAGAGTAAAATAACAACATAGCTACAGTACCCACAAAGACATATATACATGTATATACATACATATATGTATGTATATATACATACATATATATATGTGTAT